>NC_070588.1:3744654-3774654 GCF_027409825.1 Scomber japonicus | reverse complement strand
GAAAAGGAGGAAGGAAGGGATGAAGAAGGAAGGAAAGGAGGGAGGGAGAAAGAAGGAAGAAAAGGAGGAAGGAAGGGATGAAGAAGGAAGGAAAGGAATGGAGGGAGAAAGAAGGAACGGAGGAAGGAAGGGATGAAGAAGGAATGAAAGGAGGAAGGAAGTGATGAAGAAGGAAGGAAAGGAGGGAGGGAGGAAGGAAGGGAGGAGGAAGGAAGTAAAGGAAGGAGGAAGGAAGGGATGAAGAAGGAAGGAAAGGAGGGAGGGAGGAAGGTAGGACGGAAGGGAGGAGGAAGGAAGAAGGAAGGGCGGGAGGAAGGAAGGGATGAAGAAGGAAAGAAGGAAGGAAAGGAGGGAGGGAGGAAAGAGAGAGGAAGGAACAAAAGAGAGAAGGAGGGAGGAAGGAAGGGAGGAAAGAAGGACAGACAGAAGGAAGCAAGGGAGGAAAGAAGGAAAAGTAAAAACAGACGGGGTCAATTTGACCCAGGAGGACGACAGGAAGTTTAAAGATTAGCTGCTGCTTTGATAAATCACATGATTCAGTAAATAGTGCATTTCTCTGCTCCAGTCTTAGTAAATCTTTCTTGAACCCAATTACACTGTAGCTACAAAGAGTGGTGAAATCTTTGGTCGTCAGTCCAAAGCGGTGCTTCCAGATCCCCCACACTGACAATTTGGAGCTTTTAGTGACCAAAGACAGACTAAGAGAGAGAGAGAGTCTAAAATATAAGACCAAATTCTCACTATGTGACCACAAGCTTTGGAGTTTTTAAAAATAAAGTTTATGGGAAACACAGAAATGTTCCTCCAGGCTCACAAACCAAAATAACGAAGGTGGAACACACACAAGATTTCTGATTTCTGTGTGAGCACAAATAAAATAAATATATTTATCTAGTCATGGAAGGAAGGAAGGAAGGAAGGAATGAAGGAAGGAAGGCAGGCAGGAAGGAAGGATGGATGGATGGATGGATGGATGGAAGGATGGATCGATAATGGATGGAAGGATGGAAGGATGGAAGGGAGGAAGGAAGGAAAGCTGCAAGGAAGGAAGGAAGGAAAGCTGGAAGGCAGGATGGATGGATGGATGGAAAGAAGGAAGGAAAGAAGGAAGGAAGAGAGAAAGGAAAGAAGGATGGAAGGGAGGAAGAAAGAAGGAAAGGAGGAAGGAAGGAAGGAAAGCTGCAAGGAAGGAAGGAAGGAAAGCTGGAAGGATGGATGGATGGATGGATGGATGGATGGATGGAAGGATGGAAGGGAGGAAGAAGGAAGGAAAGAAGGAAGGAAGGAAGGAAGGACAGAAAAAAGAAGGGAGGAGGGAAGGAAGGAAAGCTGGAAGGAAGAACAGAAAAAAGAAGGAAAGAAGAAGGAAGGATGGATGGATAGATGGATGGATGGATGGAAGGATGGAAGAAGGAAGGAAGGACAGATGGAAAGAAGGAAGGAAAGAGGGAAGGAAGGAAGGAAGGAAGGAAGGAAGGAAGGAAAGAAGGAAGGAAAGAAGGAAGGAAGGAAGGAAGGAAGGAAGGAAAGAAGGAGGGAAGGAAGGAAAGAAAGACAGGTATTTGACTACTTTTCATAGAGTTCATAGAGTTGAGCTGCTGCATTTATGCTGAGTGACAGTCTCAGTAAATCCTTCTTAAAGCTCATTACACTGTGGTGACAACCAGTGGTGAAATCTTTGGTCGTCAGTCCAAAACGGTGCTTCCAGATCCCCCAAACTGACAATTTGGAGCTTTTAGTGACCAAAGACAGACTAAGAGAGAGAGAGAGTCTAAAATATAAGACCGTTGCTATGACGTCCAACTACAGTCCAACCTGTCAGAACAAGACATGAAATGATCCAGAATATAACTGGAAACATTGGAACTGGTATTTTAACCCTCCTGTTGTCCTCGAGTCAAGGAAGGAAGGAAGGAAGGAAGGATGAATGGGAGGTTAAAGGAAGGCAAGGAAGGAAGAATGGAAGGAAGGAAGGATGGAAGGAAAGGAAGAAGGAAGGAAGGGAGGAAGGGAGGAAGGAAGGATGGATGCATAGATGGATAGATAGATAGATGGATAGATGGATGGAAGGATGGAAGGATGGAAGGATGGAAGGAAGGATGGATGGAAGGAAAGAAGGAAGGAAGGAAGGAAGGAAGGAAGGAAAGGAGGAAGGAAGGCAGGATGGAAGGAAGGGAGGAAGGATGGATGGGAGGTTGAAGGAAGGAAAGGAGGAAGGAAGGAAGGATGGAAGGGAGGGGGGGGAAGGGAAGATGGAAGGATGGAAGGATAGAAGGATGGAAGGGAGGAAGAAAGAAGGAAAGGAGGAAGGGAGGAAGGAAAGCTGGAAGGATGGAGGGGAGGAAAGGAGGAAGGACGGATGGAAGGAAGGAAGGAAGGATGGAAGGGAGGGGGGAGGGAGGAGGGAAGGAAGGAAGGGAGGAAGGATGGATGGGAGGTTGAAGGAAGGCAAGGAAGGAAGAATGGAAGGAAGGAAGGATGGAAGGAAAGGAAGAAGGAAGGAAGGGAGGAAGGGAGGAAGGAAGGATGGATGCATAGATGGATAGATAGATAGATGGATAGATGGATGGAAGGATGGAAGGATGGAAGGATGGAAGGAAGGATGGATGGAAGGAAAGAAGGAAGGAAGGAAGGAAGGAAGGAAGGAAGGAAAGGAGGAAGGAAGGCAGGATGGAAGGAAGGGAGGAAGGATGGATGGGAGGTTGAAGGAAGGAAAGGAGGAAGGAAGGAAGGATGGAAGGGAGGGGGGGGAAGGGAAGATGGAAGGATGGAAGGATAGAAGGATGGAAGGGAGGAAGAAAGAAGGAAAGGAGGAAGGGAGGAAGGAAAGCTGGAAGGATGGAGGGGAGGAAAGGAGGAAGGACGGATGGAAGGAAGGAAGGAAGGATGGAAGGGAGGGGGGAGGGAGGAGGGAAGGGAGGGGGGAGGGAGGAGGGAAGGAAGGAAGGGAGGAAGGATGGATGGGAGGTTGAAGGAAGAAAGGAAGGGAAGATGGAAGGATGGAAGGATGGATGGAAGGGAGGAAGAAGGAAGGAAAGGAGGAAGGAAGGAAAGCTGAAAGGAAGGAAGGAAGGGAGAAGGAAAGAAGGAAGGATGGAAGGAAGGGAGGAAGTATGGATGGGAGGTTGAAGGAAGGAAGGATGGAAGGGAGGAAGAAAGAAGGAAAGGAGGAAGGGAAGAAGGAAAGCTGGAAGGATGGAAGGAAGGATGGATGGAAGGAAGGAAAGCTGGAAGGAATGAAAAAGGAAGGAGGTAGTGTTAATTTTGTCGCCCATTTTTCAATTTAGTCTTAGTCTTGTGTCAAAGTCCATTCTTAGTCTTAGTCACATTTAGTCATTCACATATCATTTTTTGTTAGTCATGTTTTAGTCGACTTAAAGTCTCAACATAGTTTTAGTCAAACTATTTTAGTCTATTTATTTCAGAGATCATTTTTGTTTATTCATTCCAGTTGACTTGTGTTCCACAGCTAAAATATTAATTAAATGTCTGGAAAAACAAACATATTGACTGATGCACTTGTTCTGATTTTTTATATTTATTAGAAACACACACACACACACAGGGACGTGCACATGATTATTGAGGGGCAGGGGCTCAAAGGTAGAAAAGGCCAGAGCAAAGTGCACGCCAATTTTTTTCCCCCCGTCCATTACACAATATGGAAATTAATGTAAAATTAAAAAATAAAGTGCTAATAGAAAACTAACTACTTAGCTGTGTGTCCTGTAGGTGAAAGTGATATGAAATTGCCATTTATTTTGTGTCAACAAATTATTGTCAACATGAGTTCATTCACATTATCATAGGCTTGGAAGACATGCAAAGCAATAAAACACTGGTTTATTATTAGGCTATTTAAAGTTTAAATACAGATGGTACTATTTCAAACACAGATAACCTACAGCTTATATCCCCAGAATGCTGAAATTACTATGTTATTATTATTACTATTATTATTATTATTATTTTGTTAGCCCACACAGTAGTAGCAAAGCCACAATAAACTTTATATCTAAACCTCGGACCTGTACTTCAGACCTGTAGTGAAATATGATCCGCCGTGAACACGGTGCATTTTATTTTGAAAATTAACCCGGTGTTTTATTTTGTATTTTGTACACGATTTCCTGTCCCGCACGATCTGCTTTGTGTTACGTTGATGCGCCGTGCTCCCACGTCCGGCAAAAATAGAAGCTGACACATTGATTAAAATAGAGCCTTTATCTGAAATATTAAACATATTTAAGCACGTTGAATAAGTGGACGGAGAGTTAGACCATAACTCACAGGTTCACGTTGCTCCACTGTCACGTCTCCTCAGTTATCCATGGTCTCTCTCTCTCTCTCTCTCTTTCTCTTCTCTCTGGCGGCTCTGTGACCGAGCAGAGCCGCAACGGACAGAGGAGCAGCGGATCAACACACACAGCCCCGTATTACAAGAAAAGGGGTACAGTAGTAGTAGTAGAGTTTTTTTTTTTTTTTTTTTTTTTTACATCCATAACAGGAATTTATTAATATTATTTAAAAAACAACAACAACACATACAGAGGGCACTTTTTAATACGAGGCAAAAAGGGCAGGGGCTCAAGCACCCCTAGGGCCCTATGTGTGCACGTGCCTGCACACACACACACACACACGGTGTTAAATAATATTACATGACTTACAGCTAGACTAATAGCTGAGCAGACACAGATTAAAATATAAGGGTAGACTTCCTGCAGGCCTATTTACAGCTGAGCAGACACAGCTTCAAATACAATACAAACTTAAAATAAAATGATAGACCTACTGCAGCCCTAAAATACAACACGTGGGGTTCAGCTCTGTGCTTGAGATTACAGTATAACAAATACTGTACAAATAACAAATGTTTGAATAGAAATAATGCATCACTAAAAACACAATAGACTCATTCAAACTCTCTCAAACTCTCTCAAACACTGCTACCGTCTCTCACTCCACCCGCAATGGGCAGAAAGCGGGTGGTCTCTCACTCCACCCGCAATGGGCAGAAAGCGGGTGGTTTACACTATGCGTAAAGGAAGCTATCGCCGGATTTAGCTCTGGAAGATACGCAGGCTAATATCTCGGCAGGGGATTGGTCGATTTGGATGATTGACACCTCGTTTTAACCGTTAGAGCCAATAGATTTTAGGGGCGGTATCGAAATTTGTGCCAGACACATGATTGGCTAACTATAAGGAAGCAAATGGAGCGTACACGAAACTAACTTCGTTGCATTCGTCTGATAGAAAGCCGTCCCCCCCCAAAAAAAATGAAGTTAGGTTGAAGTTTCATTGGTTGTAAACAAACACGGACATGTTGGACTTACTAAAACCAGCGTTTTTTGCTCTCAAGTACAACTTTTCATCACAAGACTTCAAAGGTAAGACAGAATTTCTCTTAGTCGCTGTAAATAAGTGGTTTACCTCTTAAAACACGCTGTTCCGTGTGCGGGACGGGACGGATGTTAGGAGGTAGACACACGTTCTTCTGAATGTTTTAAACACCAACCCTTAAACATATTCATGCCGTACATCGTTGGAAAGCTTAGATTCTCCTGATTCATTCAAAACCACTCATGACTTATATGGTTGCTCACAGCCGTAATAGTATTAGCGATTAGCTCGGCTAGCCCCTGAGCTAAGTAAGAAAAGCTATAATGCTACATACCTTCAAAGTCTTCCCTTTATCCACAACGACCATCTTATGACTCAGGACTTTCTGTACAGCTCGCCAAGTATCCATTCTTGTGAAATATGAAATCCGTTTCCATAAAACCGAAATACTTTCCTCAATATGTCAACATGTATTTAGTCCAACACGTAACGTAATAACACAAATAACAAACCATATCCGGTCCGTTTACGTCATTTCCTGACCTGCGCGTCCATCTCAGAGTACACGTGACTAGATGTTTACGACCGTGAGCCTCTTCTGCTTCTGACGACACCACACACAAGCCAATCGGTGTTTAGGTTTAGGCAGTACATGTCTCCAAAGCCAATGAGGACATGTGACCGACAACAATGACGACATGGCTTTGATTGACTGCTGTTCTAGCCTATGGAAATATTCGGTGAAATGAAGTTGATAATCTTTTAGCCAATAGTCAGAGGTTTCCAACGGTGTATGACTTGCAGGAGGCCACTTCAAAGCATAGCGCTACAGCTAGAGGAGCCGTCTACGGGGGAGTAGAAGGGACAAAAAGGCTTGCAACATTAAAATGCGATTAAAAAAAATTAATGCGTTATGGATTGCATTAATCTAATCGCGATTAATGCGTTAATGCTGACAGCCATAATAATAATCTATAAATAATATATAATATATATATTATAATACATACAATACGTACTATACTATCATAAACAATCTAGGGTTACCCAGGTAAGAGATACAGATCAAATGTGTCCAAGCCCCCCTAGGAAAAATTGTCATTGTCTCATGGCACACACACACACACACACACACACACACACTCGATGCAGATGGAAGAGATGGATGAGATGATATGATGACTGTGTGTTCATGTACTTTTTGTCTATTTGCACCATAAAGCTTTGATTCACTGTGCATTCAGCTCACCGTCTGACAGCGTTAAATTGATATCGTGCAGTCTGACAAGATTTTATTCCAGGTGTCTCAAACTCAGTGTGACGTAAAATATAGTTTAGTTTAGTATTTTGAATTTGCTCCAGAAATTTCAGTCTTCTTAGGCTGCGTTCACGCTGCAAGCCAAAATCTGATTTTTAGCCAATCTAGATTGGAACCAGATGGCTCTTATGAAGTCTGAACAGTCCTTCCATCCTTCCTTCCTTCCTTCCTTCCTTCCATCCTTCCTTCCTTCCTTCCTTCCTCCTTAAATCCCTCCATCCCTCCTTTCTTTTCTTCCTTCCATCCTTCCTTCCTTCCTTCCTCCTTAAATCCCTCCATCCCTCCTTTCTTTCCTTCCTTCCTTCCTCTTTCCTTCTTCCTTCCTTCCTTCCTCTTTCCTTCTTCCTTCCTTCCTTCCCCCTTAAATCCTTTCCTTCCTCCCTTCCTTCCTTCTCTCCTAAATTCCTTCCTTCCTTCCCCCTTAAATCCTTTCCTTCCTTCCTTCCTCCCTTCCTCCTTTCCTCCCTCCCTCCCTCCTTACCTCCCTCCCTCCCTCCCTCCTTACTCCTTTCCTTCCTTCCTTCCTTTCTTTGTTCCTTCCTCCCTCCCTCCTTCCCTCCCTCCCTCCCTCCCACCTTACTCCTTTCCTTCCTTCCTTCCTTCCTTTGTTCCTTCCTCCCTCCCTCCTTCCCTCCCTCCCTCCTTACTCCTTTCCTTCCTTCCTTCCTTCCTTCCTTCCTTCCTTCCTTCCTTCCTTCCTTCCTCCTGTCCTTCCTTCTGTCCTTCCTTGACCCGAGGACATCAGGAGGGTTAATGGATAACATCAGTCTGCCACATCATCAAAACTGATTCATTTCATCATCATAGTAACTCTAACGTGTATACTGCGTTTGATCTCTAACCCCCCCCCCCCGCCACCCCCCCCCCCCTCTGTAGTCCTGAGTTGTGTAGAAACCAAACCCTCCCGTACTGCTCGTCTCCCTTCGTCTTTGTCATCCTTACTCCTTTCCTACCTTCCTTCCTTCCTTCCTTCCTTCCTTCCTCACTCCTTACTCCTTTCCTTCATTCCTTCCTCCCTTCCTTCCTCCCTTCATCCTTCCATCCTTCCATCCCTCCTTTCTTTCCTTCCTTCCTTCCTCTTTTTGTCCTTATTCCTTTCCTTCCTTCCTCCTTTCCTTCCTCCCTTCCTTCCTTACTCCTTTCCTTCCTTCCTTCCTCCTTTCGTCCTTACTCCTTCCCTTCCTTCCTTCCTTCCTTCCTTCCTCCCTTCCTCCTTCCTCCCTCCTTCCTCCTTTCTCCTTTCCTTCCTTCCTTCCTTCCTTCCTTCATTCCTCGTACTCCTTTCCTTCCTCCTTTCCTTCCTCCTCTCCTAAATTCCTTCATCATCAAAAATGATTCATTTCATCATAGTAACCCTAACGTGTATATACTGCGTTTGATCTCTAACCCCCCTGGCCCCCCCCTGCCCCCCCCCCCCCCCCCCCCGTAGTCCTGAGCTGTGTAGAAACCAAACCCTCCCGTACTGCTCGTCTCCCTTCGTCTTTGTCATCCTTACTCCTTTCCTACCTTCCTTCCTTCCTTCCTTCCTTCCTTCCTCACTCCTTACTCCTTTCCTTCATTCCTTCCTCCCTTCCTTCCTCCCTTCCATCCTTCCATCCTTCCATCCCTCCTTTCTTTCCTTCCTTCCTTCCTCTTTTTGTCCTTATTCCTTTCCTTCCTTCCTCCTTTCCTTCCTCCCTTCCTTCCTTACTCCTTTCCTTCCTTCCTTCCTCCTTTCGTCCTTACTCCTTCCCTTCCTTCCTTCCTTCCTTCCTCCTTTCCTTCCTCCCTTCCTCCTTCCTCCCTCCTTTCCTTCCTTCCTTCCTTCCTTCATTCCTCGTACTCCTTTCCTTCCTCCTTTCCTCCTCTCCTAAATTCCTTCATCATCAAAACTGATTCATTTCATCATAGTAACCCTAACGTGTATATACTGGGTTTGATCTCTAACCCCCCCCCCCCCCCCCCCCCCCCGCCACCCCCCCCCCTCTGTAGTCCTGAGCTGTGTAGAAACCAAACCCTCCCGTACTGCTCGTCTCCCTTCGTCTTTGTCATCCTGTTACTCCTTTCCTTCCTTCCTCCTTTCCTTCCCCCTTCCTTCCTTCTCTCCTAAAGTCCTTCCTTTTTTTTCCTTACTCCTTTCCTACCTTCCTTCCTTCCTTCCTTCCTTCCTTCCTCACTCCTTACTCCTTTCCTTCATTCCTTCATTCCTTCCTTCCTTCCTTCCTCCCTTCCATCCTTCCATCCTTCCATCCCTCCTTTCTTTCCTTCCTTCCTTCCTCTTTTTGTCCTTACTCCTTTCCTTCCTTCCTCCTTTCCTTCCTCCCTTCCTTCCTTACTCCTTTCCTTCCTTCCTTCCTCCTTTCGTCCTTACTCCTTCCTTCCTTCCTTCCTTCCTCCTTTCCTTCCTCCCTTCCTCCTTCCTCCCTCCTTCCTCCTTTCCTTCCTTCCTTCCTTCCTTCATTCCTCATACTCCTTTCCTTCGTCCTTTCCTTCCTCCTCTCCTAAATTCCTTCATCATCAAAACTGATTCATTTCATCATAGTAACCCTAACGTGTATATACTGGGTTTGATCTCTAACCCCCCTGCCCCCCCCCCCCCCTCTGTAGTCCTGCTCTGTGTAGAACCAAACCCTCCCGTACTGCTCGTCTCCCTCCGTCTTTGTCATCCTATCACTGTTTTCTGTTTCCTTCCTTCCTCTCCTCCCTTCCTTCCTCCCTCCCTCCTTCCCTCCTTCCCTCCCTCCCTCCCTCCTTACTCCTTTCCTTCCTTCCTCCTTACTCCTTCCTTCCTTCCTCCTTAAATCCCTCCATCCCTCCTTTCTTTCCTTCCTCTTTTCCTCCTTACTCCTTTCCTTCCTTCCTTCCTCCCTCCCTCCCTCCCTCCCTCCTTACTCCTTTTTTCCTTCCTTCCTTCCTTCCTTCCTTCCTTCCTTCCTTCCTTCATTCCTCTTACTCCTTTCCTTCCTTCTTTCCTTCCTCCTCTCCTAAATTCCTTCCTCTTTTGTCCTTACTCCTTTCCTTCCTACCTTCCTCTTTTCCTCTGTACTCCTTTCCTTCCGTTTGATCTCTAACCCCCGCCACCCCCCCCCTTCTGTAGTCCTGAGCTGTGTAGAAACCAAACCCTCCCGTACTGCTCGTCTCCCTCCGTCTTTGTCATCCTGTCACTGTTTTCTGTTTTCTGTTCTTCACAGCTCAGCAAAAGAAAGAGTGAATCACGGCCGCTGTATTTATGACACTGTCAGTCTTCCAGCTCTGCCATCTTTGGACTGTGTAATTTAACATGACAAAAGTGCACACAAATGCCACACAAGATAAATGTTGGCAGGAAGAGTTTTGACAGCGCCGTGCGGTCCGAAACTGTCAAGACGTAGAAAATGATGGTTATTTATTAGGAATTGTTGTTAAATGAATGAACAAGGCAGGAGAATACATTTTTATCTACATTAATTGACAGTAGGACAGTAAGTGTCTCCGTGTGTGTTTGAACTTGTTATTTTTTAAATCTTATTCATTTTATTTTGAAAGGGACAATACAAGCGTTACGCCCAGTTTAGAAGTGTCAAAACATTAAAACAGGACCCATCTTCCCCAAATCACAAGCAGCCACAAGCTCAATGAAGCTAGATGTGAAATAAAGTAGGTTTTATTTTATATAATGGAGGAAGGAAGGAAGAAAGGAAAGCTGGAAGGAAGGAAGGAAGGACGGAAAGCTGGAAGGAAGGAAGGAAGGATAGAAGTAAGGAAGGAAGGAAAGAAGGACAGAGGAAAAAAGGAAGGAAGGAAGGAAGGAAGGGAAGATGGAAGGAAGGAAGGAAGGGAGGAAGAAGGAAGGAAAGGAGCAAGGAAGGATGGAAGGAAGGAAGGAAGGGAAGATGGGAAGATGGAAGGAAGGAATGAAGGACAGAGGAAAGAAGGAAGGAAGTAAGGAAGGAAGGAAGAAAGGGAAGGAAGGAAGGAAAGAAAGAAGGACAGAGGAAGGAAGGACAGATGGAAGGAAGGAAGGAAGGAAGGAACAGTCAAAACAGACGGAGTCACAAAGGTTAAAGACTAATGAGATAATTTATGGAATGTGAATTAGTATAGAGACTAATTATGAGTCAGAATATGAACAGTATGTGAGGGTTAACTGATATGTGATCACTAAAAAATGACAAAAACGAAATCAGCCCTGATATACAGTACACTGCTGATTTATGAAGTTATTTTATATATTTATTCCATTTATAATATATATTTTATTTTTTATTTGCCCTCCATGTTTATTGCAGCAGGAGAAAAAGCAGCAGAGCTCCATACATCAGCACAGAGCTGCTCTCAGGAGGGAGGAAGGAAGGATGGAAAGGAGGAAGGAAGGATGGAAGGATGGAAGGAAGGAAGAAAGGAAGGAAGGACAGAGGAAAGAAGGAAGGAGAGGAGCAAGGACGGATGGAAGGGAGGAAGGAAAGCTGGAAAGAAGGATGGAAGGAAAGAAAGACAGAGGAAAAAAGGAAGGAAGGAAGGATAGAAGGAAGGAAGGAAGGAAAGCTGGAAGGAAGGAAGGAAGGAAGGAAGGAAGGGAGGAAGGGAGGAAGAAGGAAGGAAAGGAGCAAGGAAGGCAGAGCACCGAGCTGCTCTCATGCTCTCAGGAGGGAAAATCTCCTCCATATAAACAGTAATGGAGACGTGTTATTCAGCTTTTTCCTTTAATTTCTCACCTGCTGGTTTATTTATACAGTGTACATAGCAGACAGCTGAGATGTCCATACAGCTGTGATACACTTTATCCTTTATCCTCTCTCATTTCTGTGAGGAGATGTTTCTGTCAAGTGTAACCTAAGAGTGAATTAAGACGTAACACACTGAGATAACATTACTTGTTTCTCCTTCGCCTGCGGTGCCTGCTGACTATTTTTAGATACTGAGAGTTTAGTTTAAAGACATCGTGTTAATATCTTATTTTCATGTGATTGCTGTCATATTGGGGGGGAGGGGAGAGGGGGGGGGGGGGGTTCTCCCAGCTGTGTGAGTTTGTGATGAGGTTTCCCTGCATGTGGAGCAAACAATTTCTGAGCTCTGCTGTGCTATGCATGGATGCTGGACTGACCCATTTATCCATGCAGGGCAGGGGGGGAGGGTTTAAGGGGGGGGGGTCATGCAGGTTAAACTGAGTCTGAGGTGTATATGCTTTGAAATGAAAACAGATGGGGTTTTTTTACAGCCAAAACATTAAATGTAAAAGAAAATGCAAGACTATATTATCAAGTAAACGCTTCATATCATGTGGTTTGGCAGGTTAGGACAGTAGATGAGAAAATGTTCAATTTAAAAGACAATGCATGACCAAGGAAAGGAGGAAGGAAAGAGGGAAGGAAGGAAGGAAGGAAGGAAGGAAGGAAGGAAGGAAGGAAGGAAAGGAGGTTTCCTCTGTCCTTCTTTCCTTCCTTCCTTCCTCCCTTCCATCCTTCCTTCCTTCCTTCCTTCTTCCTCCTTTCCATCCTTCCTTCCATCTTCCCATCTTCCCATCTTCCCTTCCTTCCTTCCTTCCTTCCTTCCTTCCTTCCTTCCTTCCTTCCTTCCTCCCTCCCTCCCTCCCTTCCTTCCTTCTTTCCTTCCTTCCTTCCTTGACTTGAGGACAACAGGAGGGTTACTAAATGTTTGATTTGGGGAAAACAGACATTCACAATCACTATTTTATGATCCAGGAGAACATTTTGTAGAATATGATGAATACAACATGTTTCAATGCTGAATTTTAAGTCAAATTTGTATATTTGTATAGAAAACAATATGTATCAGCTGCAGAAAAATGAAAAAAAATGCATTTTAAATCAAATTTTCTAAACTTTGGATTGCATTCCAGCTAAAAGAAATGTTTTCACAGCTCTCAAATGGTAAAAATGGGTCAAATTTGATCCTGAATAGCACGTACAGTAAGGGTTAATAGAGCAATCCATTTGTATTTCTGCCTCCAAAGAAAGAAGAAAGGTGCCCATTGTTTTCAGCACCTGGGTAAGAAATCACTTCATCATTGGTATTGATTAAAAGACTCAAATCAAACTCCTATTATAGTCATTTTATGCTTTGGCAGACACTACCCGCTCTCCATTAATAATGTCAAATAAAGACTTTCTCTCTCATTCTTTATAAATGATGGCTATCTCAGTTTGGAATAAAGCCCCTCATACACACACACACACACACTCACACACACACACACACACACACTAACACACACACACACACATATCTCATTGCCCTGCAGTGTTCGCTCCGTTTGCACCATTTTGTCCTCACTTTGGTGAAACCGTGTTGGCACCGCAGATCAAAGATGGTGTTTGTAGCCTAGGGGTGGAGTGTGTGTGTGTGTGTGTGTGTGTGTGTGTATGTTTGTGTGTGTGTGTGTGTGTGCATGTTTGTGTGTCCCTCCCGGGGCTCTGTACACGCACAGATGTTTCAAATCCTCGTCCCCCTTGCAAAGGTATGCAACACATACACACACACATACACACACACACACACACACACACACACACACACACACATAAGACGGACAGAGGCACAAACATCACGCTTTACACACTTAACCAGTCACACATGGAGAAACATAATTACCTGGCTTGTGCACAAACTGTCTTTACCACATTGTTTTTAAAACTAATATGTCAACATGAAACACATTCATGTGTTAGCTGGTGAACGCTGCTTTGCTAGAGGCCATTGGCTTAAACTCAATCCCCTACTTTGCTACTTCAGACTGATCCTTTCCAACTGGTGGATCTGATAAATCAACATTTATATTCCTGTATAGTGCCAGAAAAGTTCAAGTGATGTCTTGCCTCAGTTTTTTTTTGGGCTCTTTTTTTTTTTTTTTTAAAGTACGAGAGGCTGTGTAGCTTTCAGGCCACAAGAGAGCAGTGCATTTGAACTGAATGTGCTGGCATCGAGTGGAAGTAAAGCATTTTTAGATTCTTTAACTTTTAAAAATACTAAGTTGGAGTGTTTTAGTTTAACCCTCCTGTTGTCCTCGAGTCAAGGAAGGAAGGGAGGAAGAAGGATGGATAGAAAGGAGGAAGAAGGAAGGATGGAAGGGAGGAAGAAGGAATGGAGGAAGAGAGGAAGAAGGAAGGAAGGGAGGAAGAAGGAAGAAAGAGAGGAAGAGAGGATGGAAGGGAGGAAGAAGGAAGGATAGAAGGGAGGAAGAAGGAAGGAAGGGAGGAAGAGAGGAAGAAGGAAGGAAGGGAGGAAGAAGGATGGAAGGGAGGAAGAAGGATGGAAGGGAGGAAGAAGGAAGGAAGGGAGGAAGAGAGGAAGAAGGAAGGAAGGGAGGAAGAAGAATTGAAGGGAGGAAGAAGGATGGAAGGGAGGAAGAAAGAAGGAAGGGAGGAAGAGAGGAAGAAGGAAGGAAGGGACGATAGAAGGGAGGAAGAAGGAAGGATGAAGGGAGGAAAAACGATGGATAGAAGGGAGGAAGAAGGAAGGAAGGGAGGAAGAAGGATGGAAGGGAGGAAGAAGGAAGGGAGGGAGGAAGAGAGGATGGAAGGGAGGAAGAAGGATGGATAGAAGGGAGGAAGAAGGATGGATTGAAGGGAGGAAGAAGGAAGGAAGGGAGGAAGAGAGGAAGAAGGAAAGAAGGGAGGAAAAAAGGAAGAAGGAAGGATAGAAAGGAGGAAGAAGGAATGGAGGAAGAAGGAAGGATTATTATTATTATTCTGCATCTACTGCAACATATCAGTGAAAGTTGGACAAGAGGAACACTTGCTTGAGCAGATGATTTGTATGAAAGTGTTATTCAATCAGAGGAAGTCATTGACCTTTTGAAGAGGAAACCAAACAACGCCGATGACAATGAGGTTCCCTTGGCAACCAACAAGATACAAAGCATCCCTGCACTCTTTGTGATTAGTAATTGAACAGTGAATGTAGGAAAAGAAAGACAAAAAAAAGAAAAAAATAGAACCAGGAATGGCTGGAGTTGCTTCTTGCTCAAACAATTATCTTGATTGGTCTGCTTCATGTCGTATTTACAAAGAAATATCATAATCAGGATCAATCTATCCGCCTGTATGTTGCTCTTAAAACACTCAAAGATTCGTTCCTGCTTGGATGAACTCCAGCTCATGACTCATCCTGCCATATGCTACTAAAATAGCTCCTCAGGTATCATCCTTTCAGTAAAACCGGAGGGATCTGAATGTCGCCGTCTCCTGTGTTTACTTTAAGCATTATAATCAGGTATGGTAACACATCATCGTCGCCATGGTAATAAGATCCATATACATATTCTCCAACCACCATCCGAGATCAGACACATCTAGCAGACTGTAAGGTTGACGACACCTAAGTGCAACACTTCCGTCATGTCTTTATGTAGTTTATTATACTTTTTTTTTTTTTTTTAATCCTCACCTAGCGATAGCATGAGGCTCTTAGCTACACTTCCCCCCCTGCAGCTTCTGCTAACATTAGAGCCTTGGGATTAGCAGAGGTGCTAGACAGGAGCCAAAAACAAATCCTCTCGCACACCTGGCTGTCTCTTTTCTTCCTGTCATTATCAAACAGATCCACAGTGCTGCTGTCCTAGCCCCCCCCCCCTCCCCCTCACCACCCCCCCCTCAGGATATTGTGAGAGTATGTTGTACCATTCACTGTCGCACTGAAGATGAGTAAGGGCACCTTATTACCAGCGTGAGGTTTGTTGAAAGGTGTTGAACCAGCAGTGTGAGATCAAATGAGGTACTGGCTTGTTATAGCATCCCAACTTTAGGCAATGTGAGGATGGAGTTGTTGTCGGAGTGGCTTTGGGGGGTTTGTTGTCTTCCCCGAAATCAGTGCATAACATGAAAAGGCCCCATCTTCCCCAAATCCCAAGTAGCCACAAACAAAGATTTGTTTGAATAGAAGGAAACTTATTTATTTACAAAAACATATAGGCAAGGCAAGGCAGCTTTATTTATAATAGTAATAAAAATATAAAAAATAAAAATATAAAATCAAAGTGCAGAAAAATAGGAAGAATAGAGCATTAAATATAAGGTTCTAGATGAACATATAGATATAGATAAAGTATATAAGGCTGAGTTGTTAGGCTTCAGGGTGGACTAAGGCCAAAATAACAAACAAAACGATCCTGTCTAGGAAGTAAGAAATTGACCTAAGAAAACAAATGACAAAAGACTTACCTCCCTAACTAATTAAACAGGAGAAAACAAGATTCTTAATCTTGTGTGGCCGGTTGGGAGAGGAGGACGTTGCCCCCAGACGGCCGCCATCTTGGCTCTTTATATATCAAGTGGTTTCCCAGTTGGCCAGGGCATGAAACCTTTCCACCAGTCGTCTCACACCTATTTGCATGTAAAAATGAAAACAAAAAGACACAAGGTACACACACACACACACACACACACACACACACACACACACACACACACACACACACACACACACACACACACACACACACACAGCAGACTGAAAAATGGCTGCAGTCATAACAATGAGGTAGGATACATTCAATTAACTGAGCTGCAGACCAAGAGTGAGTAAATCAGAGGATCCAGCTCCATCAATCAATCAATCAATCAATCAATCAATCAATCTTTATTTGTATAGTGCCAAATGACAACAAACTCATCTCAAGGCACTTTACACATAGAGCAGGTCTAAACCGAACTCTTCAGGTTTTAATTTGTGGTCGGCTTGGAGCTGGATCCTCTGATGGCGTTAGCGGAGAGGATGATGACAGCCAGACTCTCCACATCACCATCATCATTAAACAGAGGAACATGTTCACTAACAGGACGCTGCTCCCATGCAGCACAAGCAGATTCAGGAACTGTACCAGTCACCCAACATTCTAGAACCCTCCTCACTGACACGCTGGCCTGTTACTCAACATTCTAGAACCCTCCTCACTGACACGCTGGACTTGTCACTCAACATTCTAGAACCCTCCTCACTGACACGCTGGACTTGTCACCCAACATTCTAGAACCCTCCTCACTGACACGCTGGACTTGTTACCCAACATTCTAGAACCCTCCTCACTGACACGCTGGACTTGTCACCCAACATTCTAGAACCCTCCTCACTGTACAACTCAGGTCAAGAGGTCATGAGGTCACTATAGGTCATAAGGTCTGTCCATACATGGTTTAGTCTTTATTTGCACTTCTTGAACCAATCTCTTTTCTTAAACTAGTGATTCACTAAAGTTGCAGCATTAAAACTTAAAATCCCTTCTAGACATGTTTTAAAGATGTACTATATGTAAAATATTCTAGTTTGAGTGTTGAGTCTTCATTTTCTTCACACAAAAAAAGTTAAATTATCTTGTTAAAATCCCTAAAAGTATATCTACTCCTTCACTCTCATTATAAATTCCAGGATCTATGAATAAGAGAATATATTTCATTGTGTCCTACTTCACTGTAAAGTCCATTTTCAGTATATGTCCACTGCAAGCTTCACATTTCCATATCACATATTTGATATAAAGTTGACTGTTGGACTAGGATCGGCTTCCAAAGTATGTGAGACGTCAAAGTTGTCACATCCTGTTGTAGCTTGTGTTTTATTTTGAAGTTATTCTCCCTTTTGTGTATTTGGTCGGTTTTACTTCCTGTGTTTCTCCTGCCTTAGTTGATTGCCTCATGTGCTTCACCTGTCTCGTTGTTTTGGTTTTCATTTCAGTCTTTGTCCGAGTCTCTGTGTTTTCTTCTGTGTTATTTTGGACTGCAGGTTTTTTCCTTCTCGTGTCTCCCGTTGTTGTTTTGCCAGTTTTCATTTGGCTTGTGTTTCTCTGTTGAGTTTTCTCCTGAGTTGGCCAATAAAGGGCCCGTTTTTCCTGAGACTGTCTGCTTTCTGGGTCCACCCGCTACACTACTGTAACAAAAGTCACGTCTAAACCTTAAAACTGGATTTTCAATGAGCAAAAAAGAAATTGTCCACATTCAGAGGAACACCTTTTTGAGTTGACGACTAAAGTTTACCAAGTTTAAAGTCACTAAAGTTTATATGATAAGATATTTGATAATGTCTAAATCAGTTGCTAGGATACATTTGACTTAACCCTAACCCTATTTAGCTATGATTAAATATCCTGATGGCAACAGGTTCAACTCAACTCAGGTAGTGCTATTTGTAGTAAAGGTTCTACCTCTCATTATAAGTCTGTTAATCAGACTAAATATCTGCATTTCTCACAGCTATGACACCTCTCACCTCGCTGAACATAACTACAGCAGTGCAAACAATAGCTGTGATTGACTGGGTTAGTTTTTTTTTTTAACTGTGAGTCATGCAAAGCTACTAATATATAGCTGCAATAGTCCCCCTTTAAATAAGTCCTATCTATTTCAGTGAATCTGCCAAGTAGCCAAACATTTATCTAGAGGACTTTTAAATGATGTCTACATTAAGCCGACTAAATCCTAAAGTCTGCTGCAGGACTTTAAGTCTTTTCTTCAAATACCTTTGTCCACATTAAAGCTCCAAAATGGGTAATTGTCCTCCTGCTGGGCAAACACAGAGGACAGACGAGCAAGTCAGACACAGAAAATCACCAAAGAAGAAAGAAAGGTATCCTATTTCTGTTTCCATGACGGCTTCTTGACATTTAGTTTATTGCATGTAGATTACAACAGTGTCAGTGAGAGAAAAGTGTCTAATTCTAAACACGCTATCAAAGAAGACAATAAAGACAACAACACTTGCATGGAGCCGTCTTCCATTGTTGATACTGTCATTGTATTTCTTCTTTTTCCTCTTCCAATTACAGAAACATGAAATGCCACCATGTTTCTTTGCATTGTTTTGTCCGAAACAGGACAGCATTTTTTGCATAGCTGCATTTTTGCTTTACTGCAACGCCAAGCAGATGTTTTCTGATTGACATGCTCTGTTTCTGAGGGCTGAAAAATGTTGTTTTAATCTATAGAAGGGGGTTAAAACCAGGCGGGGAGTTCTGGTCCTCTGAAATGAGGCCAACGCGGAAGTAACTTAGAACTGCATTCTATCAAAAGGCCACCAGGGGGCGACCGTCTCTATACAAGTCAATGGAGAATTCACCAACTTCTCACTTGATTTCTAACCTCAGTAAACGTTTTCAAAATGTGTTTATGGTCTCAATCGCTAGTTTAAAGCCTTCTTCAATGAAATTTTGGACTCCCTGATTTTATATGTGACGATAAAGCAGGGTATGCATTAGGGCGTGGCTACGTCCTGATTGACAGGTTGATTGACCAGTGTCCTCGAGATCCAACCCTCGCAACTATAGCAACCTCCCCGCTCCGCCCATGGCCCATATAAGTAGAATCCGTGTTTTAATTTTTCCCAGCATGCACCTGAAATTTTCAAGATGGCGCTGCCTAGATTCGCTTCCGAGCAGCAGTCTACAATCCAATGGGTTAGCTTGCTTAGTGTGGACATGGTCTCATATTTGACTGTGTACAGAACAACTCTTTGAATGTAAATTAAATGATATATTGTCTTCTTTAAATACAGATAGATCCGTTTTCATTGTTCAGATCGTATCATATATCTGATATATGTTGTAAAATGTTAAAATGTCCATGTTACAAGCAATCAGACCACTACAGAGTAACTTACATTCACCAAACACATGATGTTCCCCACAGCGATGCACTTAAATGACTCCTGGCATGTGAGTTCATTTAAATGGGGCCATTTTGTCCCAAAACTGCACATTTTTCTGTGTAAATGGATATCATCATCACTGACCTTCAGCATCAGTTGAAACCACTGGAAATCAAGAGCAAGTGAGTAACTCATGAAACGAAGCAGATCAGCATTACTGACTATTCACATGGT
This sequence comes from Scomber japonicus, assembly GCF_027409825.1. NCBI lineage: Eukaryota > Metazoa > Chordata > Actinopteri > Scombriformes > Scombridae > Scomber > Scomber japonicus. Next base: position 3,755,205 of record NC_070588.1, on the reverse strand, counting down.
AATTGTGGGTGGAAAAAACAGGGAGTTACATATTGGGGCTAGATAGCTGAAATTGCTGGTGGGGGATGCCATGACTGTTTCCTCATGCAATCAGAGTCATACTGTTCACAATCAGGCCCATTCTATCAATCAGGACTTGACACTTACGGCATTTAGCATTAGCATTTATATTCTGCCAACACCTCACAAACTTCCTGAGTAATATTTCACTGCAAAGAAAAGAAAAAAAAGGGTGAAAGTTGATATGAAAACTTGTATAAAGTGCTGACATTATAACATATTGTATTGAGGATTCTTCTCAATGTACATATGGAGATTATTTACACAGATAGGTTGACATTTTCACATTACAGACATTTGGATTTGCTTCATTGTGATTGATATAAGCGATGTGAAACTGTTCCTGTCTGTATTTTCAACACGCTCTACATTTGGCAGAGGAAACTATTTGCAAACCTAGACGTAAACCTTTTTAAGAATGTGTCTGGCTAAACTCTCTGCACACAGACAAGTAACATATGTACGCAAATACCCCTTTTATCATCCCTCATACAATCCCCCACAAACCCCTTCATTTCTTCCCCTCAGCACAGACCTCTTATTTGCTGCTCCGCCCTGTCTGGGAAAGGAGAGGAAGCTCAGATCTGTCCCGAAGACAATGAGACGATCCGTGGCACGTGCAGGGCAGATGATGAGGCAGAGAGAGAGAGAGAGGGAGAGGGAGAGGGAGAGGGAGAGGGAGGGAGAGAGAGAGAGAGAGAGAGAGAGAGAGAGATAAAAAAAAGGTTTATACAGTAATTCTATGCATACTTTTTTATATGGATAAATGTCACCCATTCATACATCGAACGAAGGAAGGAAGGAAGGAAGGAAGGAAGGAAGGAAAGAAGGTAGGAGGGAGGGAGGAAATAAGGAAGTAAGGAGGGAGGGAGGGAGACAGGAAAAGAGGAAGAGAGGAAAGTAGGAAAGAAGGACAGAGGAAGGGAGGAAGGTAGGGGGAGGAAAGAAAGGGAGGAAGGAAGGAAGGACAGAAGCTAGGAAGAAAGGGCGGTGGAGGGAGGAAAGAAGAAAGGAGAGAGAGAGAGAGAGAGAGAGAGAGAGAAAAGAAAGAGACAGAGACAAGGACACAAAGAGATGGAAGGTGAGATATTCAGAAGGCGGTATAAAAAAGAAAAGGCTTACACAGTAATTCAATGCATACTTTTTTATATGGATAAATGTCACCTATTCATACATCACAATTATGTAGTAATAAAAATACAGTAAAGCAATGAATGAATAATACAAATTCATATTATAATAATAATACCTTTTATTCTACCTCATATCTTTCCATAATAATATATCTCACTTTTTTTTTTTATTCCTGCTGCTTTTATACAATTATTTTTTTTCTACTATTCTTTCTATTTAAAATGTGCATATCATACATATATTGTTTTTTTTAAGTACGGTTGGCAAAGTCAGTCCAGCGAGAGTGAAATAACTCAACAATTGTAAAGATGGATTACCGTGAAATTTGCTGCAGACATTTGGTGTTCCCCACAGGATGAGTTGAAATATATCTGGTGGTGATTTAGACTCGTCATCCATCACCATCATCAGGTCAACATGTTAACTCAGTAGTACTTTTTGGGGTTTATGATTAAGTACCTGGAAGGCTAATGACATCCTTCAACTGTCCTCTGTGTTTAGTGCAACTGATAGTATGATTAAGATGGTGAACATGGTGATTACATGAACATCTGGGCCCATCGTTGGGACTGCATGTTACTGATATAAGCATTAAAGGTTAGACATGGGACTAACTTTTCTCTTTACATTTGGATCATAGCAGTTTTAAAGGGTGACTTCACCAAAATCCTGAAAAACGTACTTTCTTACTTCTGTGTTATTCAGCTTCTTCACAGTTCTTGACTGTGAACAGCGACTGAACATAAGTGAGAATAGCAGCGCATTTTATTAAAAAATTGGAATTACTGTTCTGTAATTGTTTTATAATTTCACAACTGGAACAAACTACCAGCAGAACTGAAATCAGCCCCAACTGTGAACACTTTTAAATCCTGGTTAAAAACATTTCTCTTCTCCTGTGCTTATGATTGAGCTCTTTTAAAACACTTTACATTTTAATCTTTCATTGGCACTCTATGTCATTTTAATGATCTTAAAGCTAATTTCTTTCATTTGCACACTTAATTGTATGTTTTAAATTTCTCAAATTACATGTTTTAATGTTTTATGTAAAGCACATTGAGTTGCCATTGTGTATGAAATGCGCTATATAAATAAAACTGCCTTGCCTTATAATTTGCAAAGTTATCCAGTCAGGCCAGTTCACCCCTGTCAAGTCCAAATTTACAATATAGTAAATGCTTGTTGATGTTGATAAGATCTGGTCTGCAGATTATTTTATTAGTATTTCTAACATAGTCAGTAACTTAAATTGGTTGAACTGGCCCTTTAAATGAATACCAATTCATTAGTATTGCTGTACATCATTAATATAATGTATTAAAACCAAACATATAAGTTTATATTTGTCTTTCAAATCTGAATCACACTGCAAGTCAATTATCTCAAGTTCTTGACTGTGAACAGCGAGTGAAAATAAGTGAGAATAGCGGTGCATTTTATTAAAAAATTGGAATTACTGTTCGGTAATTGTTTTATACTTCCCAGTCAGGCCAGTTCACCCCTGTCAAGTCCAAATGTACAATATAGTAAATGCTTGACAATTAGGACTGTAGATTATTGTATTAGTAATTCTAACATAACTAAGTGTAGTTTTTCTAATTTTGTTGAACTGGCCCTTTAAATGAATAACTAATTGTGTCTTGAAACACTAACTAATTGTACATCATTACTATAATGTATTAAAACTCAACATATAAGGTAATAAATATGGATGTTTTAACCCTCCTGTTGTCCTCAAGTCAAGGAAGAAGGGAAGGAAGGAAGGAAAGGAAGGAAGGAGGGAAGGAAAGGAAAGGAAAGGAAGGAAGGATGGAGGAAGGAAGGGAGGAAGAAGGAAGGAAAGGAGGGGGTGAGGAAGGAAGAGAGAAAGGAAGAAGGAGACAAAGGAGGGAGGAATGGAGGAAGAGTGAAGGAAAGGAGGAAGGAAGGAAGGGAGGGAGGGAAAGAAGGAAGGATGGAGGAAAGAAGGAATGAGGGAGACAGGAAAAGAGGAAGGGATCAAAGAAGGAAAGAAGGACAGAGGAAAGAGGGAAGGGAAGAAAGAAAGGATGGAAGGAAGGAAGGGAGGAAAGAAGGAACAGTCATAATCCTCTAATATATTCTCTCAAAATGGATTAAAAGCAGAAATTTGATGCTGGGTCCACAAAAAAAGAATGTGTGCAAGTTATTTATACATTTATTTTCACATTTTAACACCTTAGATTTAAACTAAACCACATTCTGCTTGTTGTGAGTGTTGTGAATCTGGTTGCTTTGTGTTGTGGAATAAAACATTGGTAGATAGAAAATGAGTTTCAATTTGTTTTCTATTGTCCTTTTTTACTGGGTATGACTCAGTGTAGTATTTAGTCAGATAAAAGCAGAAATGTATATTGTTGCACATGGATATAAAAGACTGGAAGATGAAGAGAAATGCTCTTTTGTCAGGAAATAAAATGTAATTATACTCGTAGTGGTTGTAGTGGTTGTAGTAGAGGAGTAACAAAAGGCAGAAACTGTTGTATGGATGCAGGAATTATAGACTTTCCTAAATCATGAGACATAATAATAGCAGCAGACTTTGCCAACTCCATTAAGGCCCCATTCAGTGGAACATAAATAACAGAGGGCCGTGTTGCATTTACGATCTCGATGATCATTCACGCTGAAAAAATCTCATACTTGAAAAGCCCTCGAGTCAAGGAAGGAAGGGAGGAAGAAGGAAGGAAAGGAGGAAGGAAGGAAGAAGGAAGGAAAGGAAGGAAGGAAGGAAGGAAGGAAAGGAGGGAGGGAGAAAGGAAGGAAGGGAGGGAGGAAAGAAGGAAGGATGGAGGGAGGGAGGAAGGAAGGAAGGAAGAAGGAAGGAAAATAGGGAGGAAGGAAGGAAAGAAGGAAGGACAGAGAAAGGGAGGAAGGAAGGAAGGAAGGAAGGAAGGAAGGAAGGAAGGAAGGAAGGAAAGAAGGACAGAGGAAGGCAGGAAGGTAGGGGGAGGAAAGAAAGAGGGAGGGTGGGAGGAAGGAAGGAAGGACAGAAGCTAGGAAGAAAGGGGGGTGGAGGAAGGAAAGAAGGAAGGAAGGAAAGAAAGAGAGAAGGAGGAAGGGAGGAAGGACAGACAGAAGGAGGGAAGGAAGGAACAGTCAAGGAACAGTTTGCCAACTCCATTAAGGCCCCATTCAGTGGAACATAAATAACAGAGGGCCGTGTTGCATTTACGATCTCGATGATCATTCACGCTGAAAAAATGTGATACTTGAAAAGCCCTCGAGTCAAGGAAGGAAGGGAGGAAGAAGGAAGGAAAGGAGGAAGGAAGGAAGAAGGAAGGAAGGAAGGAAAGGAAGGAAGGAAGGAAAGGAGGGAGGGAGAAAGGAAGGAAGGGAGGGAGGAAAGAAGGAAGGATGGAGGGAGTGAGGGAGGAAGGAAGGAAGGAAGAAGGAAGGAAAAGAGGGAGGAAGGAAGGAAAGAAGGAACGACAGAGAAAGGGAGGAAGGAAGGAAGGAAGGAAGGAAGGAAGGAAGGAAGGAAAGAAGGACAGAGGAAGGCAGGAAGGTAGGGGGAGGAAAGAAAGAGGGAGGGTGGGAGGAAGGAAGGAAGGACAGAAGCTAGGAAGAAAGGGGGTGGAGGAAGGAAAGAAGGAAGGAAGGAAAGAAAGAGAGAAGGAGGAAGGGAGGAAGGACAGACAGAAGGAGGGAAGGAAGGAACAGTCAAGGAACAGTTTGCCAACTCCATTAAGGCCCCATTCAGTGGAACATAAATAACAGAGGGCCGTGTTGCGTTTACGATCTCGATGATCATTCACGCTGAAAAACTCTCATACTTGAAAAGCCCATCAACAGCTTTTTGACCTAAATGTAACTGTACTGTATTTTCCAGCCACTAGAATGAGCGTTATCATCAAACGCTAATTAAACTACAGCTTAATATCATCCTGAGTGCTGTGAGAGCAGATTTCCTCTTCTTTATTTTAACCCTCCTGTTGTCCTCGAGTCAAGGAAGGAAGGAAGGAAGGAAAGGAGGGATGGAGGAAGGAAGGAAGAAAGCGAGGAAGGAAGAAGGAAGGAAAAGAGGGAGGAAGGAAGGAAGGACAGAGGAAAGAAGGAAGGTAGGAGGGAGGGAGGAAAGAAGGAAGGAGGGAGGGAGGGAGAAAGGAAAAGAAGAAGAGAGGAAGGAAGAAGGAAGGAAAGGAGGGAGGAAGGAAGGAAGGAAAGGAGGGAGGAAGGACAGAGGAAAGAAGGAAGGTAGGGGGAGGGAGGAAGGAAGGAGGGAGGAAGGAAGGAAGGAAGGAAGGAAAGGAGGGAGGAAGGACAGAGGAAAGAAGGAAGGTAGGGGGGAGGGAGGAAAGAAGGAAGGAGGGAGGGAGGGAGAAAGGGAAGAAGAGAGGAAGGACAGAAAGAAGGACAGAGGAAGGGAGGAAGGTAGGGGGAGGAAAGAAAGAGGGAGGGAGGAAGGAAGTAAGGACAGAAGCTAGGAAGAAAGGGGGGTGGAGGAAGGAAAGAAGGAAGGAAGGACAGAAAGAGAGAAGGAGGAAAGGAGGAAGGACAGACAGAAGGAAGGCAGGAAGGAAGGAAGGAAGGAAGAAGGAAGGAAGAAGGATGGAAGGAAAGGAGGGAGGGAGGGAGGGAAGAAGGAAGGAAGCGAGGAAGGAAGAAGGAAGGAAAAGAGTAAGGAAAGAAGGAAGGAAGGAAGGAAGGAGGGAGGCAGGTAGGGGGAGGAAAGAAAGAGGGAGGGAGGAAAGAAGGAAGGACAGAAGCTAGGAAGAAAGGGGGGTGGAGGAAGGAAAGAAGGAAGGAAGGAATTAAAGAGAGAAGGAGGGAGGGAGGAAGGACAGACAGAAGGAAGGAAGGAAGGAAGGAAGGAAGGAAAGAAGGAAGGAAGGAACAGTCAAACAGACGGGGTCAATTTGACCCGGGAGGACGACAGGAAGGTTAAGAGACTAAAATGTGTTCATCAGAGTTCATGAAACACTTTAATATAACATTTTATGATTTCAGATGAGGTGTGCTGTTTCTTTTCTTTTTTTTTTTTTTGCATATAAAGCAGAAAGTATCCGATGATTTGTCACGAGAAAGTCGCAGCAGCTGACACAACACTTTCATTTGTGCACACACAGTGAATCTATGGGATCTTAATTAGCCTGCTGAAGCTTTAACTCCTCTCTCTGTGCCCCCCCCTCTCCCCCCCCCTCTCCCCCCCCCCCCCCCCCTCCTCTCTCTCTGCTCCTGTGGCATGAGGTGAACAGATTGACTTTTTCACAGCCAGTAGCGATCATGTGGAGAGTGGCTGGTTAGTGCTCGGGCCTCGCTCTTCTACTTCCTGGACTCTAGAAGGCTTTTTGTCCTCCTGTCTGGTTCGGTGGCAGTTAAATGGCACATCTTCTCCTCCACATCTCTCTCTCTCTCTCTCTCTCTCTCTCTCTCTCTCTCTCTCTCCCCATCTCTCTGTCCCTCCTTTCCCTCCTCTCTCTCTCTCTCCCTGTCCCTCCTTTCCCTCCTCTCTCTCTCTCTCCCCTGTCTCCCTCTCTCCATCTCTCCCTCCTTTCCCTCCTCTCTCTCTCTCTCCCTGTCTCCCTCTCTCCATCTCTCCCTCCTTTCCCTCCCCTCTCTCTATCCCTCCCTGTCTCTCTCTCTCTCTCTCTCTCTCTCTCTCTCTCTCTCTCTATCTATCTGCCTCTCTCTCTCTCTCTCTCTCTCTCTCTCTCTCTGTGTATCAGAGGTTAGAGACACAGAAATGTTACAGCTGATAAAAATGTAACAGCTGTCAGATATCTTAATGAAGTGTCCAAGATTTTAAAAAAAGAGCTTTTCATGGGTTAAAATGAAAAAAACAAAAAAAACTTTAGTTTCTTAACCCTCGTGTCGTCCTCCCGGGTCTAATTGACCCCGTCTGTTTTGACTGTTCCTTCGTTCCTCCTTTCCTTTCTTCCGTCTGTCCTTCCTCCCTCCTTCCTTCCTTCCTCCCTCCTTCCTTCCTTCCTCCCTCCTTTCCTTCCTTCTTCTCTCCCTCCTTTCCGTCCGTCCGTCCTTTCTTCCTTCCTTCCTTCCTTCCTCCCTCCCTCCCTTCCTTCCTTCCTTCCGTCCTTCCTTTCTTCCTTCATTCCTCCCTTCCTTCCTCCCTCCCTCCTTTCCTTCGTTCTTCCTCCCTTCATTCCTTCCTTCCTCCCTCTCTCCCTCCCTCGCTCCCTCCCTTCCTTCCCTCCCTCCCTTCCTTCCCTCCTTTCCTTCCTTCCTCCTTTCCTTCCTTGACTCAAGGACAACAGGAGGGTTAAATACACTGTAGGTGGATAAAACATTTAATATTTATCATTCTTTTGTGGTTACACCATTTGACATTTTCAGGAGCATTCAGTCTTACTTTTGATTAAAAAATGGTGCAAATGTCATTTCAAATTATATAAAACCAACAAAAATACATTTTAACAAACCTGATGCTGCTTTTAACACTATTTTTTATACATATGTTTGAATTGCTCATCTTGCCAACCCTTATTATCACTGAGCCATAAATGTATATGTGTAATTGAATATCAATAAGTGCAAAAACAATTACATAAAGTTAGTTAGTATTTAGTTAATAAGATTTATCTCCCTGCAAATATTCAGTATACTTAGCTTGCAGGGCGGTTTCCATCTAATTACTAACATAATATCATCTTTATTTCATTACTGCGTGGGCACATACAGTAAAGAGCTTCACCTCCTTGATAAATGATACGCAACATAATTCTCTTCATTATATTCACATTTGTCGCCTTAAACAATGAGAGTTTCTGGTTTAGTCCCAGTAGAAATACTACAAATTACATTTATATACTAGTGAATTGTTTCCTGATTATGTTGTGATAACAAATGTAATTGCTGCCTGGAAATATGTTCACAGGAAACTTATTTTAAATGGTTAATTAATGAAGAAGAAGCATATTTGAGTTAGATGGAGGAGGTCGATGTGGGTGGTAATAATGAGCAAATCGCAGGATGTTGATACCAGATGCAAAGGTTCACATCCTTGATTAGAGTTATATATGTATTAAAAACATGCTTCAAGTCACTAGAGACTGTTTTTGTTTGTGTGCATTAAACCAAGAGCACAATCTTTCCCTAACCCTTCATATTCTACACCCTCGCAGTATGTTTCCCTCATAAAAAGTGTCTATGCCAAGTGTTGAAGCACAGATCTGATCAATAAATGTGTGATTAGCCCTTTATTAATGAAATAGCTCGGGGCGGGTCGGTAAGGTAGGCTAACACTGAGTGGCTGGTGTGGGAGGAGGAAATGATAATTTGTCCAATCACCTTGATAGCTGTCAGTCATGATGAGTCGCGATGACGTGACGTAGTTGTTTCTCCTTTCAGTAGGAAAAAAAAAGCAAGTGGATGAAAGTTGACTAGAAAAGATAATATCATCATGTTTAGCAAGCCCAAACAAAAGAGCAGCGCGCAAAAGAGGAAGAAAAGAAAGAAGCAGGATGAGGGTAAAGCTAAAATGACCAAATTAAACACGTTTTTTACTCAAACCCAGGCAACACAGGCAAAAGCTAGCGTGCTGCCGGTGTAACGATTTAACTGGTGACCGCGTTAACTGGTGATTTTCTCATGAAACGGCTTTGATTGTAGTTTAATCATTTTACACAATGATATGTGTAATATCTAATCATGTATGTAAGTTAAATTGCGTCCAGAAAGACTCATTCACCTCTCGTAACGCCATGTAAGAAAGTCACCAGTTAACACGGTCACCATTTAAAGCGTTACACCTTGTTCGGTTTAACTGGTGACCGCGTTAACCGGTGATTTTCTCATGAAACGACTTTGATTGTAGTTAATCATTTTAAACAATAATCTGTGTAATATCTAATCATGTATGTAAGTTAAATTGCGTCCAGAAGACCCCCTCATACATGTAATGTAAGAAAGTCACCAGTTAACATGAGAAAATCACCAGTTAACGCGGTCACCAGTTAAACCGAAACACCGGAAGCTAGCGGTAGCTTGCTAGCTTGCTAGCTCTGTAAATGAAGTGGCATTGACCGCTGCGTCCCGCTTCTCCGGACTGAGTGGACTGGCTATACCCTCTATTGAGAACAGCAGAGCTTCTCCGGACTCAGTGGACTGGATATACTCTCTATGAGACCAGCTGAGAGGACTTTGGACCTGAGCAGCGTTGTAAATGACTTTTCTGAGCGCGAGACCTGTAAGATGAGCTTCTAATGGGTGAGTACAGCTTCCCTTTGCTATGAAGTGGGATTTAAATCTATGGCAATGTACTTGTACACCTCAAATGATTGTGTGATATATAGTCCATGGTGATATAGGTGCCACATCCATTCATTAATGCTGTGTTTTTGTAAGGCATATAATGAGCTGTGTGTTTCTTTATGGTTATGCTTATGGACATACTGTGCAAGATATCGTTGTGTAGCTTTGTTAGTGTCGGCTATATTTAAATGTTTGATAGTTTGGAGACATCATCAGGATGTTAGATAAGTGTTGATAAGGAGCTTCAGCTGCTGTCCCAGGATGAGTGTTTGACCAGTCACCTGTAATGTTAACCTACATAGTGACAATAGCAGTTCTCTTGAGTTCTCTCGTGTGTGATCTAGTGTGTGTGCGCGTGCGCTTGTGCGCTTGTGTTTAGGGCGAGGGTGGGGGCACAAAAACAACATTTTGCACCGGGGCCTATCACCATAATGTTACACTGCTGGATTGAAATGTCTCTTTTTTGGTAGTTTTGAGTCTCTTTAGTCACTCCATCTCATGGTTACTATGGTAACTAGTTGTTTTTAGCCATTTTTCATCTCTTTTTGGAAGCAGTTAGGTTTCTTTAGTCAATTTATTCTTCTGTTTAGTCATTTTTTGTCTCTTTTTTGGTAGTTAAATGTTATTTTATATGTAAAGTGTAAAATGAGCAGAGCTTTGTGGAAGTGTGGGGTTTATTGTAGAACCATTAGAGCCATCAGTCTTCACTGCTACATCATAAAAATACATCCCTCATAACTACTATCTTATTAAAACTATGAACTATTCATTTCACTAAAATACTTGGACATAGATACGGAGATCATCTGACCCAGAACAGCCTCAATGGACAAACATTTGTAGCATCTATACAAAAGAATAACAGGAAGTCATCAAATTTCAGAATAAAAGACATTTAAGGTGTATTTACAGCTATTAAATGTCAAAACGGGTCAAATGTGATCTGACCACTATGTAAGAATTAACCTTAACTAAGTGCTGCTGGTGTCTGAGCATAAACCATAATACATAAATAATAAATATTACACTGCGAATCAGAAATACATTGATAATGAACATTTTTTACTCGTATGCTGAGTGTAAAACATAATCTGTGCAGCATTATGTTCTCTCTGAAACATCCTG
>NC_070588.1:3701189-3738689 GCF_027409825.1 Scomber japonicus | reverse complement strand
CTCATATGAATCTCTTTAGTATCAGTCTCATGCATTTTTAAAGGAGCAGAGAAACTTGTGTTGTCATGACAACAGATCAGTAAACGTATATCTAACGGCATCGGGCGGCAGGACACGAAAACAAGCCGGTGTCACAACATCAAGGTGCAAAAATATGTTTCCAGCAGCTTTTATCAAAAATGTTCCAACTCAGCAAAAAAGAAAAAAAGGAGGGAAAAAAAAAGTGTCATCTATGTTTGTGAAGTGAAGTTCTCCTTTATGTTTCCTTTGTTCCTGCCGTCGGATGTTTGAGCTTCACTGTGTAGAGTTTGTTTGTAACCTTTGTGTCGTCCTCCCGGGTCAAATTGACCCTGTGTGTTCTGACTGTTCCTTCTTTCCTTCCTTCCTCCCTTCCTTCCATCTGTCTTTCCTTCCTTCCTCCCTCTTTCTTTCTGTCTTTCTCTCTTCTTTCCTTGCTTCCTTCCTTTCTCTTTCCTTCTTTCTGTCCTTCCTTGCTCCCTTCCTCTTTTCCTGTCTCCCTCCTTCCTTCTTTCCTCCATCCTTCCTTCTTTCCTTTCCTCCCTTCCTTCCTTCCTTCCTTCCTTCCTACCTTCTTTCCTTCTCCCCCCCTTTCCTTCTTCCTTTTCTTCCTTCCTTCCTTCCTTCTTTCCTCCATCCATCCTTCTTTCCTTTCCTTCCTTCCTTCCTTCCTTCTTCACCCCCCTCCTTTCCTTCCTTCCTTCTTCCTTCATCCTCCTTTCTTTCCTCCTTTCCTTTCTTTCGTTCCTCCCTTCCTTCCCCTTCCTACCTTCTTTCCTTCTCCCCTCCTTTCCTTCTTCCTTTTCTTCCTTCCTTCCTACCTTCCCCCTCCTTCCTTCTTTCCTCCATCCATCCTTCTTTCCTTTCCTCCCTTCCTTCCTTCCTTCCTACCTTCCTTCTTCCTCCCTTCTTCCTTCATCCCTCCTTTCTTTCCTCCTTTCCTTTCTCTCGTTCCTCCCTTCCTTCCCCCTCCTTTCCTTCATTCCTCCCTCCTTTGCTTCCTTCTTCCTCCCTCCCTCCCTTGCTTCCTCACCCCCTCCTTTCCTCCCTCCTTCTTCCTTTCCTTCCTCCTTGCCTTCCTTCCCTCTTTTCCTTTCTTCTTCCTCCCTTCCTTCCTTTCTTTCTTTCCTTCCTTCCTTTTTTCCTTCCTCCATCTTTCCTTCTTTCCTTCCTTCCTTGACTCGAGGACAACAGGAGGAGAGAATGGACTGTTAAGTGAAGCTGGAGGCATCTTGTACTCAGTAGTTAAACAGGAAATGAAAAATGATTTGCATATTCATAGATTTTAGATTTTTTTTTTTTAACGAGAGAACGAACAGATGTCATTTTTTAAGGATTTTGACAAGGTTACTGAACTTTTTCTTTGCTGTAAAAACCCACATCAGAGTATTTTATATACATCTTAAAACATGTCTGGAGGGGATGTTTAAACTTTAAAGCTAAACGATGATGTGAGATGCAGTGTGATTTGTTTAATATACGTTAACGAGGTTTTTGGAAATGTTAAATGTGGTCTTTGTTCCTCATGTGATAATATTTTAAAAGAGTTTGCAGCTTATTGATTGATGAACTTTATATAAAGGCTCTTTGATCCCTGGTGAGTTTCATGTACACACACACACACACACACACACACACACACACACACACACACACACTATGACTGTGTGAATTATACTTTCCTCTTAACCTCTGTGTCGTCCTCCCGGGTCAAATTGACCCCGTCTGTTTTGATTGTTCCTTCCTTCCTTCCTTCCTTCTGTCCTCCCTCCCTCCTTCCTTCCTTCCTTCAGGCCTTCCTCCCTCTCTCCCTCCCTCCTTCTTTCCTCCATCCTTCCTAACTTACTTCCTTCCCTTCCCTCTTTCCTTCGTTTTTCCTCCCTTTCCATCCTTCCTCCCTCCATCCTGTCCTTCTTCCTTCCTCCCTCCCTGCCTGCCTTCTTTCCTTCTTTCCTCTGTCGTCCTTTCCTTCCTTCCTTCTTCCTTCATCCCTCTCTCCTTCCTTGTTTCCTCCCTCCCTGTTGACTGTTCCGTCGTTCCTCCCTTCCTTCTTTCTCTATTTCGTTCATTCCTCTCTTTCCTTCCTTCCTCCATCCTTCACTCCCCCTTTCCTTCCTTTTTTCCTTCCTTCTCCCTCCTTTCCTTCTTTCCTCTGTCCTCCTTTCCTACCTTCCTCCTTCCTTTCTCCCTCTCTCCTTCCTTGTTTCCTCCCTCCCTCCCTCCCTCCCTCCTTTCTTCCTTCCTCCGTCCTTCCTTGCTGGTGAGTTTCATGTGCACAAACACACACACACACACACACACACACAAACACACACACACACACACACAATGCCAAGTACTTTGCATTCACACACATTCCCCATATTTGCCTCCTCTGTCAACATCACTGCAAACTTGAGAGCTGACCTTTTTTATTTTGTGTATCTTTCAAACAAACTCATTATTATTATCATATTTTTCTTTTTCTCGAGTCGTGAAAATCCACTTCATACACATGTACATCCAGCGTTACCACGACAACACGCTGTTTTTACCTCTCGTTACCACAAAAGAAACATGACAGCGTGCTGCGTTGCCGAGGCTTTTCTATCTCTCTGTGCTTCTCTGTTCTGTAGGAGTATTTCCATAACACTCAAAAAAAAAAAAAAAAAAGGAAAAGAAAAGAAAAAAGGAGAAAAATGTCATCCTGTCTTTGCGGCTGTATGTCATGAGCAATATTTTGAATTATGATGTTTCCACGGACCTCTGAGCTCCAGCTATTGGCAGCGAAAATACTCAGCTGCCAAAACTTTGTCTCATTTAATTACATGTACATTAAGTGCAGAATAGACTCTGAAACTGTTGTGACTGTTCCTTCTTTCCTCCCTTCCTTCGTCCCTCCCTCCTTCTCTCTTTCTTTCCTTCCTCCCTTCCTTCCTTCTTCCCTTCCCTCTGTCCTTCTTTCCTTCCTTGCTCCCTTCTTCATCCTTCCTTCATTCCTCCCTCCTTTGCTTCCTTCTTCCCTCCTTTGCTTCCTTCTTCCCTCCTTTGCTCCCTTCTTCCCTCCTTTGCTTCCTTCTTCCTTCCTTCCTTCCTTCCTTCCTTCATCCCTCCTTTCCTTCTTTTCCTCCCTCCTTTCCGTCCCCCTTTTTTTTTTAGCTGCTAAATTCTGCTGAAACATACTATTATCACATCTCAGTGAAAACATATTGGCTTTTTTTTCTTTTCTATCTTTTTGAAGAGTAAAAAAAAAACAAAAAACCTCACAACTTTCCATCCCACCTTCCCCTCTTTCCTTCTTTCCTCTCTCCCTCCTACCTTCCTTCTTTCCTCCATCCTTCCTTCCTTCCTTCCTTTCCTTCCACCCTTACTTCCTCCTTCCTTCCCTCTTTCCATCTGTCCTTCCTTCCTCCTTCTCTCCTTCTTTCCTTCCTCCATCCCCTTTCTTCCTTCCTTCCTTCTGTCCCCCTTCCTCCCTCCCTCCCTCCCTCCCTCCTTCTTTCCTTCCCCCTGTCCTTCTTTCCTCCCTCACTCCTACCTTCCTTCATTCTTTCCTCCATCCTTCCTTTCTTCCATCTGTCCTTCCTCCCTCCTTCTCTCCTTCCCCCATACCCTTTCTTTCTTCCTTCTGTCCACCCTTCCTCCCTTCCTCTTTCTTCTATCCATCCTTCCTCCCTCCTTCCTTCTTTCCTCCCTCCCTTCCTCTATCCTTCCTTCCTTCCATCTGTCCTTCCTCCCTCCTTCTCTCCTTCCTTTCCTTCACAACCAACCAACCAACCCCCTCGCTGTTCTCACCAAACCCCCCCCCCCCCTCTAATAATCACAGCTAAAGCATCAAGAAACATGTTTTTTATGGTCTGACAAAAAGCCATAATGTATATCCCTGTTGTGCTCGATGCTCGGTGCTCTGGCTAAGGTTTGAACCCAGGGGCGCCACAGTACACGGGAATATTTATACTCTCCTCTGCAGAGGGGCTGTAACTTACAGCAGGGAAGCTCATTTCACATGCTGGAAGTCCATTCTCAACCCTCGGCCCCATCTCCCTGCTCGCCTCCCTGGCAGATTTCTCATTCCTCTTCCTCCCTCCCTCCTTTCCTTCTTTCTTCCTTCCTTTCTTCATTCTTTCCTCCTTCCTTCCTCCTTTCCTTCTTTCCTCTGTCTTCCTTTCCTTCCTTTCTCCTTCCTTTCTCCCTCCTTTCTCCCTCTCCTTCCTTGTTTCCTCCCTACCTCCTACCTTCCTTCCTTTCCTTCCTCCCTTCCTTGTTTCCTCTGTCCTCCTTTCCTTCCTTCCTCCCTCCCTTTCTCCTTCTTTGTTTCCTCCGTCCCTCCTTTCCTTCCTTGTTCCTCCTTTCCTTCCTTCTCTCTCCCTCCTTTACTTCTTTCTTTCTTCCTCCTTCCTTTCTCCCTCTCTCCTTCCTTGTTTCCTCCCTCCCCCCTACCTTCCCTCTTCCTCCCTTCCTTCCTTCCTTCTTCCTCCCTCATTTCCTCCCTTCTTCCTCCCTCATTTCCTCCCTTCTTCCTCCCTCCTTTCCTTCCTTCTTCCTCCCTTCCTTCTTTCCTTGACTGACTGTAACTTACAGCAGGGAAGCTCATTTCACATGCTGGAAGTCCATTCTCAACCCTCGGCCCGATCTCCCTGCTCGCCTCCCTGGCAGATTTCTCATTCCTTCTCCTCCTTCTCCTCCTTCTCCTTCTCCTCCTTCTTCTTCTCCTCCTCGTCTTGCTCATACACTCATGAGGTTAGGGTTATATATATTTATATGCATACTTTAATCATTTTTTTCAACTGAGCGTGACGTTCATGTCCCTTTTTTCCCGGCAACGTGATTTAAGCCACCGCAGCCATTTATTTTCTTTTTCTGTTTGTTGTTTTGCGTCCGTGAGTGCACGTCAGTGTGAGTGCACTATTCTCTTTGTCTGGGGTTTTTTTTTCTTGTGTGTGTGTGTGTGTGTGTGTGTGTGTGTGTGTGTGTGTGTGTGTGTGTGTGTGTGTGTGTGTGTGTGTGTGTGTGGGACGATGGAGAGAGCTACTAGCCTGAGTCCTGACCTTTAACCCTCCTGTTGTCCTGAGTCAAGGAAGGAAGGGAGGAAGGAAGGAAGGGAGGAAGGGAAGGAAGGAAAGGGGAGGAAAGAAAGAGAGAAGGAGGGAGGAAGGAAAGGAAGGGAGGAAGGAGGGAAGGAAAGAAGAAGGGAGGAAAGGAAGGAAGAAAAGAGGGAAGGGAAGAAGGATGGAGGAAGGGAGGAAGGAAGGAGGGAGGGAGGTAAGAGGAGGAAAGAAAGGAAGAAGGAAAGAAGGAGAGAGGGTGGAAAGGAAAGAAGGAAAGGAGGGAGGAAAGAGGGAAGGAAAGAAGAAGGGAGGGAGGAAGGAAGGAAGGGAGGGAGGAAGGAGAAAGGAAAGGGAGGGAGGGAGGAAAGGAAAGGAAGGAAGAAAAGAGGGAAGGGAAGAAGGATGGAGGAAGGAAGGAAAGGAGGGCGGAAAGAAGGAAGGAGGGAGGGAAGGAAAAAAGGAAGGAAGGAAGGAAGGAAGGAAGGAAGGAAGAAAGGAAGGAAGAAAGGAAGGGGGATGGAGGAAGGAAAGAAGGAGGGAGGGAAGACGGAAGGACAGATGGGGAAATGTACAATGTTACAGCAGCAAGTGGATAAAAAAATGGAAAGAGCATCAATAAAAAGAATAAAGAACAATAAATAATAAGAAAGTAAAGAAGACATAAAAACAAATACTAGCAGAAAATATAGTTTAAAAAAAGTCAAATGATGGAGGAATATTGGAATTTCCCTGCCTGGGATATCAGCCTATAATGCGTCACCATGGTTACATCATGTTTCTTTGCCAGAGCAAGAGAAATATAATCATTATAAAGAATATTGACATGTTTCCAGTCATTTATAAAACATATTAACTGCTCCTCATAACTTAAGACCACTGCTTTGGATGTTGGCTCAGGATGACGAAGGATAAGGAGGCTGTCACTCATCACAAATTAGTCGGGGCAATATAAAACAAAAATAAGCCTTTTCTCCGTCTATAAATCAGCTGACATGAATAAAACGTCAGGCTGAGTGTATGAAATGAAACAAAGTGGTAGTTCAGCCTGGAAAAAACAACTAAAGCAGCAAAAACCAGACTTTTATTACAATCCCTGCAAATATGAGAGATACTGCTGGTGATTTAACCTTCCTGTCGTCCTCCCGGGTCAAACTGACCCGTCTGTTTTGACTGTTCCTTCTTTCCTCCCTCCCTTCCTTCTTTCCTTCTATCCTTCCTTCTTCCGTTCCTCTTTCTTTCCTTCCCTCCATCCCCCTTTCTTCCTTCCTTCTGTCCTCCCTCCTTCTTTACTTCCTCCATCCCCCTTTCTTCCTTCCTTCTGTCCTCCTTCCTTCCTCCATCCCCCTTTCTTCCTTCCTTCTGTCCTCCTTCCTTCCTCCATCCCCCTTTCTTCCTTCCCTCCTTCCTTCCTTCCTTCTTTCCCTGCTCCATCCCCCTTTCTTCCTTTCTTCTGTCCTTCCTTCTGAGGAAGGACAGAAGGAAGGAAGAGAGGGGGATCCTTTCTTCCTTCCTTCTGTCCTCCTTTCCTTCCTCTATCCCCCTTTCTTCCTTCCTTCTGTCCTCCCTCCTTCTTTCCTTCCTCCATCCCCCTTTCTTCCTTCCTTCTGTCCACCCTTCCTCCCTCCCTCCTTCTTTCCTTCCCCTCTTCCCTCTGTCCTTCTTTCCACTCTCCCTCCTACCTTCCTTCCTTCTTTCCTTCCCCCCTTCCCTATTTCCTCTGTCCTTCCTTCCTCCTTTCCTTCCTCCTCCCTTCCATCCTTCCTTCTATCCTCCCCCCCTTCCTTCCTTCCTTCCTTGACTCGAGGACAACAGGAGGCTTAACAGAATCTTGTCTTTGGTCTAGGACTAATCCAAATGAGCTCTGATTGATTAATTGTTTCTCCAATCAAAGGAAACAACCACGAATCAGCACAACATCAGATTCATTTCAATTAAAGTGTCAGGTGAGTCGAGCCAATCATGTTAACTTCCTGTGCCAAGAAAATACGATGAGAGTAGATGAGACCGACACAGCTGTACAGATGTTGTAAGTCGACTTATTGAAACAATATTTCTGGCTGCTTCGAGGCAGCTGGACAAGATATAAATACAAACCCTTCCTTCCTCCCTACTTTCCTCCTTCCTTCCCTCTTTCCTTCCTCCTTTCATCCTTCCTTCCTTCCTTCCATCTGTCCTTCCTCCCTCCATCCCCCTTTCTTCCTTCCTTCTGCCCACCCTTCCTCCCTTCCTTCTTTCCTTCCTCCATCCCCCTTTCTTCCTTCCTTCTGTCCCCCCTTCCTCCCTCTCTCCTTCTTTCCTTCCCCCTTACCTCTTTCTCTGTCCTTCTTTCCTCCCTCCCTCCTACCTTCCTTCTTTCCTCCATCCTTCCTTCCTTTCCTTCCACCCTCCCTTCCTCCTTACATTCCTCCTTCCTTCTGTCCTTCCTCCCTCCTTCTCTCCTCCTTTCCTTCCTCCATTCCCCTTTCTTCCTTCCTTCTGTCCCATCTTCCTCCCTCCCCCTTCCCTCTTTCCTCTCTCACTCCTATCTTCCTTCCTTCCTTATTTCCTCTGTCCTTCCTTCCTTCCTTTCCTTCCATCTTCCCTACTTTCCTCCTTCCTTCCCTCTTCCATCCTTCCATTTGTCCTTCCTCCCTCCTTATATCCTTCCTTCCTTCATCCCCATTTCTTTCCTTCCCCCTTACCTCTTTCTCTGTCCTTCTTTCCTCCCTCCCTCCCTCCTACCTTCCTTCCTTTCCTCCCTTCCTTCCTCCCTACTTTCCTCCTTCTTTCCCTCCTTCCTTCCCTCTTTCCTTCCTCCTTCCATCCTTCCTTCCATCTGTCCTTTCTCCCTCCTTCTCTCCTCCCTCCTTCCCTCCCTCCCTTCCTCCCTTCCTTCCAGGTGAATGTAAATCCAGTATTCACTCTGTTTAAGCTCTGTTTTAGTTAATATTGGGCTCTCTGGCTGCTAAATGCTCCACTATGTCCACCAGCACAATGGAAACAATTAGTTGTAAGATGCTAAAACGCTGCTAAGAGCTTCAAGTAATAATTATCTGCAGGATTTGACCCTTTTTTTCACATCACACAAAACAATTTGATCCATTGTTAACATAAAACATGGATTAGTGCAGCTTTAGGTTAAGAGCTCTTATAGCCATTAACACTAATTGTTTCTGTGTTGGCTGAAAATGACGGGAGGGGTTGAACGAGTCTAGGTTAGATGGTTTGACCGCTTCCTCATGTCAAAGTGAACTCTATATTACTGCTATTATATGAGTATGAGATATAATGCATGTTGCTTTGGACTGGGAAGGATGGAGGAAAGAAGGAAGGAAGGAAGGAAGGTAAGATGGAAGGAGGGAAGGAAAGAATGACAGAGGAAAGAAGGAAGGGAGGAAGGAGGGAAGGAAAGGAGGGAGGAAGGACGGAGGAAAGAAGGAAGATTGGAAGGTAGGATGGAAGGAGGGTAGGAAAGACGGAGGGAGGAAGGATGGAAGAAGGGAAAGAAAGAAGGACAGAGGAAAGAATGACAAAGGAAAGAAGGAAGGATGGAAGGAGGGAAGGAAAGAAGGACAAAGGAAAGAATAACAAAGGAAAGAAGGAAGGGAGGAAGGAAGAAGAAAGGAAAGGAGGAAGGAAGGAAAGGAGGGAGGTAGGAAGGAAGGATGGAGGAAAGAAGGAAGGAAGGAAGGAAGGTAAGATGGAAGGAGGGAAGGAAAGAATGAAAGAGGAAAGAAGGAAGGGAGGAAGGAGGGAAGGAAAGGAGGGAGGAAGGACGAAGGAAAGAAGGAAGGATAGAAGGAGGGAAGGAAAGAAGGACAAAGGAAAGAATGACAAAGGAAAGAAGGAAGGGAGGAAGGGAGGAAGGAGGGAAGGAAAGAAGGAAGGAAGGAAAGAAGGAGGGAGGGGGGACAGGAATGAATGAGAACCTTTGCATCTGACTGAAAATGACAGGAGGGGTTGAACGATTCTAGGTTAGATGGTTTGACCGCTTCCTCATGTCAAAGTGAACTCTATATATTACTGCTATTACACGAGTATGAGATATAATGCATGTTGCTTTGGATTGGGAAGGAGGGAAGGAAAGAAGGAAGGAAAGGAGGACAGAAGGAAGGATGGGGGAAAGAAGGAAGGAAGGAAGGTAGGATGGAAGAAGGGAAAGAAAGAAGGACAGAGGAAAGAAGGAAGGGAGGAAAGAGGGAAGGAAAGGAAAGGAAAGGAGGGAGGGAGGGAGGACGGAGGAAAGAAGGAAGGAAGGAAAGAAGGAGGGAGGGAGGACAGAAGGAAGGAAGGAAAGGAGCACACAAACAGCCAAATGACGGGAGGGGTTGGATGATTCTAGGTTAGATGGTTTGACCGCTTCCTCATGTCAAAGTGAACTCTATATTACTGCTATTATATGAGTATGAGATATAATGCATGTTGCTTTGGATTGGGAAGGAAGGACGGAAAGAAGGAAGGAAAGGAGGAAGGAAGGAAGGAAGGAATGAAATATGGAAGGAGGGAAGGACAGAGGAAAGAAGGAAGGGAGGAAGGAAGGAGGGAGGGAGGAAGCAAGAAGAAAGGAAAGGAGGACGGAAGGAAAGGAGGGAGGTAGGAAGGAAGGATGGAGGAAAAAAGGAAGGGAGGAAAAAAGGAAGGAAGGAAGGTAAGATGGAGGGAGGGAAGGAAAGAAGGACAGAGGAAAGAAGGAAGGGAGGAAGGAAGGAAGGAAAGGAAAGGAGGGAGGAAGGACGGAAGAAAAAAGGAAGGAAGGAAGGAAGGAAAGACGGAGGGAGGGAGGACAGAAGGAAGGAAGGAAAGGAGGGAGGTAGGAAGGAAGGATGGGGGAAAGAAGGAAGGAAGGAAGGTAGGATGGAAGAAGGGAAAGAAAGAAGGACAGAGGAAAGAAGGAAGGGAGGAAAGAGGGAAGGAAAGTAAAGGAGGGAGGGAGGGAGGGAGGGAGGACGGAGGAAAGAAGGAAGGAAGGAAAGAAGGAGGGAGGGAGGACAGAAGGAAGGAAGGAAAGGAGCACACAAACAGCCAAATGACGGGAGGGGTTGGATGATTCTAGGTTAGATGGTTTGACCGCTTCCTCATGTCAAAGTGAACTCTATATTACTGCTATTATATGAGTATGAGATATAATGCATGTTGCTTTGGATTGGGAAGGAGGGAAGGAAAGAAGGAAGGAAAGGAGGAAGGAAGGAAGGAAGGAAGGAAGGAAGGACGGAAATATGGAAGGAGGGAAGGACAGAGGAAAGAAGGAAGGGAGGAAAGAGGGAAGGAAAGGAAAGGAAAGGAGGGAGGGAGGGAGGACGGAGGAAAGAAGGAAGGAAGGAAAGAAGGAGGGAGGGAGGACAGAAGGAAGGAAGGAAAGGAGCACACAAACAGCCAAATGACGGGAGGAGTTGGATGATTCTAGGTTAGATGGTTTGACCGCTTCCTCATGTCAAAGTGAACTCTATATTACTGCTATTATATGAGTATGAGATATAATGCATGTTGCTTTGGACTGGGAAGGAGGGAAGGAAAGAAGGAAGGAAGGAAGGAAGGAAGGAAGTAAGGAAGGAAGGAAGGAAGGAAAGAATATGGAAGGAGGGAAGGACAGAGGAAAGAAGGAAGGAGGGAGGGAGTAAGCAAGAAGAAAGGAAAGGAGGAAGGAAGGAAGGAAAGAAGGAAGGAAGGTAGGATGGAAGGAAAGAAGGAAGGAAGGAAATATGGAAGGAGGGAAGGACAGAGGAAAGAAGGGAGGAAGGAAGGAAATATGGAAGGAGGGAAGGACAGAGGACAGAGGAAAGAAGGAAGGGGGGAAGGAGGGAAGGAAAGCAGGGACAGAGGAAGGAGGGAGGAAAGAAGGAAGGAAGGAAGGTAAGATGGAAGGGAGGGAAGGAAAGACGGAGGGAGGGAGGACAGAAGGAAGGAAGGATGGAGGAAAGAAGGTCAGATGGAAGGAGGGAAGGAAAGGCGGAGGGAGGGAGGACAGAAGGAAGGAAGGTAGGATGGAAGGAGGGAAGGAAAGGAGGGAGGGAGGACAGAAGGAAGGAAGGAAGGAGGGAAGGAAAGGAGGGAGGTAGGAAGGAAGGATGGAGGAAAGAAGGAAGGAAGGAAAGAAGGACAGAGGAAAGAAGCAAGGGAGGAAGGAGGGAAGGAAAGGAAGGAAGGAAGGAAGGAAGAAAGGAAAGAAGGAAGGAACACTAATTGTTTCTGTGTTGGCTGAAAATGACGGGAGGAGTTGGACGAGTCTAGGTTAGATGGTTTGACCGCTTCCTCATGTCAAAGTGAACTCTATATTACTGCTATTATATGAGTATGAGATATAATGCATGTTGCTTTGGACTGGGAAGGAGGGAAGGAAAGGAAAGGAGGGAGGAAGGACAGAGGAAAGAAGGAAAGAAGGAAGGACGGACGGACGGAAATATGGAAGGAGGGAAGGACAGAGGAAAGAAGGAAGGGAGGAAGGAAGCAAGAAGAAAGGAAAGGAGGGAGGTAGGAAGGAAGGATGGAGGGAAAAAAGGAAGGAAGGTAAGATGGAAGGAGGGAAGGAAGGAAGGAAAGGAAAGGAGGGAGGAAGGACGGAGGAAAAAAGGAAGGAAGGAAGGAGGGAAGGAAAGACGGAGGGAGGGAGGACAGAAGGAAGGAAGGAAAGGAGGGAGGTAGGAAGGAAGGATGGGGGAAAGAAGGAAGGAAGGAAGGTAGGATGGAAGAAGGGAAAGAAAGAAGGACAGAGAAAAGGAGGAAGGGAGGAAAGAGGGAAGGAAAGGAAAGGAGGGAGGGAGGACGGAGGAAAGAAGGAAGGAAAGAAGGAGGGAGGGAGGACAGAAGGAAGGAAGGAAAGGAGCACACAAACAGCCATTAACACTAATTGTTTCTGTGTTGGCTGAAAATGACGGGAGGGGTTGGATGATTCTAGGTTAGATGGTTTGACCGCTTCCTCATGTCAAAGTGAACTCTATATTACTGCTATTATATGAGTATGAGATATAATGCATGTTGCTTTGGACTGTATCCTAACAGCTGTGTGCCTGCTTCTATAAACTGATATAAAATTCGTACAATAGTCAAAGCCATCGTGTCATTGTTGGATGTCAAGATGCCCTCTGAGAAAACCCTACAGATGATATGATGAGCAGAGGGAGCGAGCAGCACCAGATGGGAGGGGTTTACTACATCTATAAAACTGATTTTATTCAGTATGTGTCATTGCAATCGCAAGAGGAAAAAAAAAAAAAAAGAAAAGACTTTTAAATACCTCTCCTCTTTAACCCTCCTGTTGTGTTCGAGTCAAGGAAGGGAGGAAGGAAGGAAGGAAAGGAGGGAGGGAGGGAGGGAGAAAGGGAGATGGAGGAAGGAAGAAAGGAAGGAAGAAGGGAGGAAAGAAGGAGGGAAGGAAGGAAGGAAGGAAGGAAGGAAAGGAGGGAGGAAGGAAGGAAAGGAGGAAGAAAGGAAGGAAGAAGGGAGGAAAGAAGGGAAGAAGGGAAGGAAGGAAAGGAGGGAAGAAGGGAAGTAAGGAAAGGAGGGAGGAAGGGAAGTAAGGAAAGGAGGAAGGAAGGAAAGGAGGGAAGAAAGGAAGTAAGGAAAGGAGGAAGGAAGGAAAGGAGGGAGGAAGGGAAGTAAGGAAAGGAGGAAGGAAGGAAAGGAGGGAAGAAGGGAAGGAAGGAAAGGAGGGAGGAAGGGAAGTAAGGAAAGGAGGAAGGAAGGAAAGGAGGGAAGAAGGGAAGGAAGGAAAGGAGGAAGGAAGGAAGGAATGAATGAAGGAATGAATGAAGGAAGGAAGAGTCAAAACAGATGGGTCAATTTGACCCGGGAGCACAACAGGAGGGTTAAATGTCCTGATATTTGCACAAAGCCTCCATTCGTCACTGTGAAGATGTTAAAAAGTAAAGAAGTACTGAACGTGCTCGTAGCGTTTTGATCCGCGGGTCTGGAAGATGGATTTCTGTGGCAGCTGATGGAAAAGGCTGATCTTTATAAACTCCCCTGCTACACTGTGGCATTTACTCAGCATCGACACTTGATCTTCATAATGTGTTCATGATGAGGTCACGGCAACCTCGTGGCAGACGTGAAGGAAAGGAGAGGAGGACAGAAGGAAGGATGGAAGGAAATATGGAAGGAGGGAAGGACAGAGGAAAGAAGGAAGGGAGGGAGGGAGGAAGCAAGAAAAAAAGGAAAGGAGGAAGGAAGGAAAGGAGGGAGGTAGGAAGGAAGGATGGAGGAAAGAAGGAAGGAAGGAAGGTAAGATGGAAGGAGGGAAGGAAAGAAGGACAGAGGAAAAAAGGGAGGAAGGAGGGAAGGAAAGGAAAGGAGGGAGGAAGGACAGAGGGAGGAAAGAAGGAAGGAAGGAGGGAAGGAAAGACGGAGGGAGGGAGGACAGAAGGAAGGAAGGAAAGGAGGGAGGTAGGAAGGAAGGATGGAGGAAAGAAGGAAGGTAAGATGGAAGGAGGGAAGGAAAGGACAGAGGAAAGACGGAAGGGAGGAAGGAGGGAGGGAGGGAGGAGGGAAGGAAAGAAGGAAGGAGAAAAGACTTTTAAATACCTCTCCTCTTTAAATGTCCTGATATTTGCACAAAGCCTCCATTCGTCACTGTGAAGATGTTAAAAAGTAAAGAAATAGTGAACGTGCTCGTAGCGTTTTGATCCGCGGGTCTGGAAGATGGATTTCTGTGGCAGCTGATGGAAAAGGCTGATCTTTATAAACTCCCCTGCTACACTGTGGCATTTACTCAGCATCGACACTTGATCTTCATAATGTGTTCATGATGAGGTCACGGCAACCTCATGGCAGACGTGTGTGTGTGTGTGTGTGTGTGTGTGTGTGTGTGTGTGTGTGTGTGTGTGTGTGTGTGTGTGTGTGTGTGTGTGTGTGTCTGTGTTGTACCGCTTGTCACAGCACATTTGAGTCTCCCATTAAAACACGTGATGCTGTGTAGCTCCACGGTAACGCAGCGGCCCCTCTCACACAGCACGCATGTCGTCTAGAAACACGTTCACCCGTGTGTGAATATCTGAAACGCTGGAATCTGAAGTGACGTCTGCAAACTTCTGCCTCGATATTCCCCCCTTGAGTCAGGGAAGGAAGGGAGGGAGGGAGGAAGCAAGGAAGGAAAGGAGGGAGGAAGGGAGAAAGAAGGAAGGAAGAAGGAAGGAAATGAGGGAGGATGGAAGGAAGGACAGAAGGAAGGAAGGAAGGAAGGAAGAAGGAAGGAAAGGAGGGAGGGAGGGAGGGAGGAAGGAGTTCCTTCCTCCCTCCTCCTTCATTCCTTCCTTCCGTCCGTCCGTCTGTCTGTCTGTCCGTCCTTCCTCCCTTCTTACTTCTCTCTTTCTTTCCTTCCTTCCTCCCTCCTTTCCTTCCTTCCTTCCTCCCTCCCTCCCTCCTTTCCTCCCCTCCTTCTTTCCTTCCTCCTTCCCCTTTTCTTCTTTCCTTCTTCCCTCCCTTCCTTCTTTCCTTCCCTCCCTCCCTCCTTCCTCCATCCCCCTTTCTTCCTTCCTTCTGTTCTTCCTTCTTTCCCCTTTCTTCCTTCCTTCTGTTCTTCCTTCTTTCCTTCCTCCTTTCCCCTTTCTTCCATCCTTGTATCCTTCCATCCACCCTCCCTCCTTCTTTCCTTCCTCCATCCCCCTTTCTTCCTTCCTTTTCTCACTGTTAAATGTTTGTTTTATGTAAATCACATTGTGTATGAAATGCACTCTACATAAATGAAGCTGCCTTTCCTTATTTTACATTAAAATTCACAATGTGTGCACGCTAAATGAAATCAGCACCTTCTCTGCCTTCCTAAAGAGGAATAGTAGAGTAGAGCAAAATCAAACGTACACTACATCATATAAAGTGTTATGGTGTTATTTGCTGATTGGATCGTTTCGCTGTGATGCCGCTGACCCGCTGATGTAATCACCAGCTTATTTATTTATTTATTGAAGCTACACGAGCTCAGACTTGTCTTCTTGATGTCATCATCAAACACGGCAACACTGTAATATCAATGGAAAGGTTTTAGATGGGGATGTAGGTCAGTGTCGCATTTGATGTTCACGGAAAAATATTGATTGAAAATACAGTCTGAGGCCACCACGCAATGTTATAATGAGCATATATAATTATTTATTAGAATACAAGCAGAAAATACAGGAAATGTGTATCCTGTATTTAACCCTCCTGTTGTCCTCGAGTCAACGAAGGAAGGCAGAATGGAGGAAGGGGGAAGGAAGGAAATGAGCGAGTAAGGAAGGAAGGAAGGAAGGACGGAGGAAAGATAATAAGGAGGGAGGAAAGCATGAGGGGTGGGAGGGGGGCAGGAAGGGGGAAGAAGGGGAGGAAGAAGGAAGAAGGAAAGAAAGGAAGGAGGAAGAAGGAAAGAAAGGAAGGAGGAAGGAAGAAGGAAGGAAATGAGGGAGGAAGGAAGGAGGGAATGAAGGAAGGAAGGAAGGACGGAAGAAAGAAGGAAGGTAGGAGGGAGGGGGGAAAGAAGGACGGAGGAAAGAAGGAAGGTAGGAGGGAGGGGGAAAGAAGGAAGGAAGAACAAAGGAAGGGAGGAATGGAGGAGGAGGAAAGAAATTGAGAGGGAAGGAAGAGAGGAAGAAGGAAAGAAAGGAGGGAGGAAGGAAGGAGGGAATGAAGGAAGGAAGGAAGGATGGAGGAAAGAAGGAAGGTAGGAGGGAGGAAGGAAGGACAGAAGGAATGAAGAAAGGGGGATGGAGGAAGGAAAGAAGGAAGGGAGGAAAGAGAGAGGAAGGAAAGAAGAACAAAGGAAAGAAGGAAGGAAAGAAGGAATCAGATTTGTCTGCAGTCTGAACTCAGCCTATGTCTGTGTGTGCAGTTCATTACACACCATATGGGAATAAAACAAAGTATAAGAAAGAAGTACAGTTATATTATTAGGCCTTGTTTCATATGTGTGAATCAGTGCTAAACAGTCAGATATTACATGCAGATATTTATAGGGTTGTCGGCTGTGGTGGGGATAAGAGGTGGGAGTCATTACAGCGACAAAGCAACAAAAGCATGCCTGACAACAAATAGCAATTTATTAGAGAGAAATAAATCAGCACGTCTATAAATGTATTATATTATTATAAATCAAAACATTTGTCTGTGTTTGCTGAGAGTCCAGATTGACATGTGGCAACCCGGCTGTCTCTGTTATATATACTACACTACATTTACAACAAGCAGGATGTTTCAGAGAGAACATAATGCTGCACAGATTATGTTTTACACTTAGCATACGAGTAAAAAATGTTCAGTATCGATGTATTTCTGATTCTGCAGTGTAATATTATTATTATTTTTTATTATGGTTTATGCTCAGACACCAGCAGCACTCAGTTAAGGTTAATTCTTACATAGTAGTCAGATCACATTTGACCCGTTTTGACATTTAATAGCTGTAAATACACCTTAAATGTCTTTTATTCTGAAATTTGATGACTTCCTGTTATTCTTTTGTATAGATGCTACAAATGTTTGTCCATTGAGGCTGTTCTGGGTTAAATTATCTCCGTATCTATGTCCATGTGTTTTAGTGAAATGAATAGTTAATAGTTTTAATAAGATAGTAGTTATGAGGATTTCTTTTTATGATGTAGCAGTGAAGACTGATGGCTCTAATGGTTCTACAATAAACCCCACACTTCCAGAAAGCTCTGCTCATTTTACACTTTACATATAAAATAACATTTAACCACCAAAAAGAGACAAAAAATGACTAAACAGAGAAGAATAAATTGACTAAAGAAACCTAATTGCTCCCAAAAAGAGATGAAAAAATGACTGAAAACATCTCGTTACCATAGCAACCATGAGATGGAGTGACTAAAGAGACTCAAAACTACCAAAAAGAGACATTTCAATCCAGCAGTGTAACATCATGGTGATAGGCCCCAGTGCAAAATTTTGTTTTGTGCCCCCACCCCTGCCCTAAACACAAGCGCACACGCACAAACACACACACACTTGATCACACACACGAGAGAACTCAAGAGAACTGCTATTGTCACTATGTAGGTTAACATTACAGGTGACTGGCCACACACTCATCCTGCAAACCAGCCGAAGCTCCATGTCAACACTTATCTAACAGCCTGATGATGTCTCCAAACTATCAAACATTCAAATATAGCCGACACTAACAAAGCTACACAAAGATATCTTGCACAGTATGTCCATAAGCATAACCATCAAGAAACACATAGCTCATTATATGCCTTATAAAAACACAGCATTAATGAATGGATGTGGCACCTATATCACCATAGACTATATATCACACAATCATTTGAGGTTACAAGTACATTGCCATAGATTTAAATCCCACTTCATAGAAAAGGGAAGCTGTACTCACTCATTAGAAGCTCATCTTAGGGGCCTCGCGCTCAGCAAAGTCATTTACGACGCTGCTCAGGTCCAAAGTCCTCTCAGCTGTTCTCATTAGAGAGTTTATCCAGTCCACTGAGTCCAAAGTCCTCTGCTGTTCTCCATAGAGAGTACATCCAGTCCACTGAGTCCAGAGAAGCGGGACGCGGCGGTCAATGCCACTTCATTTACGGAGCTAGCTAGCAAGCTACCGCTAGCTTCCGGTGTTTCGGTTGAACTGGTGACCGCGTTAACTGGTGATTTTCTCATAAAACGGCTATGATTGTAGTTTAGTCCTTTTAAACAATAATCTGTGTAATATCTAATCATGTATGTGATTTAAATTGCGTCCAGAAGACTCATTCACCTCTGGTAACGCCATGTAATTTAAGAAAGTCACCAGTTAACACGGACACCAGTTAAAGCGTTACACCTGTTTCGGTTTAACTGGTGATTTTCTCATTAAACGGCTTTGATTGTAGTTTAATCCTTTCAAACAATAATCTGTGTAATATCTAATCATATATGTGAGTTAAATTGCGTCCAAAAAGACTCATTCACCTCTCGTAACGCCATGTAAGAAAGTCACCAGTTAACACGGTCACCATTTAAAGCGTTACACCTTGTTCGGTTTAACTGGTGACCGCGTTAACCGGTGATTTTCTCATAAAACGACTTTGATTGTATTTTAATCATTTTAAACAATAATATGTGTAATATATAATCATGTTTGTAAGTTAAATTGCGTCCAGAAGACTCATTCACCTCTCGTTACGCCATGTAATATAAGAAAGTCACCAGTTAACACGGTCACCAGTTAAATCGTTACACCGGCAGCATGCTAGTTTTTGCTTGTGTTGCCTGGGAGGGATTGAGTAAAAAATGTCTAATTTGGCCATTTTAGCTTTACCCTCATCCTGCTTCTTTCTTTTCTTCCTCTTTTGCGTGCTGCTTTTTTGTTTGGGCTTGCTAAACATGATACTTTTACCTTTTCTAGTCAACTTTCATCCACTTGCTTTTTTTTTTTTCCTGCTAAAAGGAGAAACAACTACGTGACGTCATCGCGACTCATCATGACTGACAGCTAATAAAGGTGATTGGACAAATGATCATTTCCTCCTCCCATACCAGCCACTCAGTGTTAGCCTACCTTACCGACCCGCCCCGAGCTATTTCATTATTAAAGGGTTAATCACACATTTATTGATCAGATCTGTGCTTCAACATTTGGTATAGACTCTTTTTATGAGGGAAACATACTGCGAGGGTGTAGAATATGAAGGGTTAGGGAAAGATTGTGCTCTTGGTTTAATGCACACAAACAAAAAAAGTCTCTAGTGACTTGAAGCATGTTTTTTAATACATACATAACTCTAATCAAGGATGTGAACCTTTGCATCTGGTATCAACATCCTGCTATTTGCTCATTATTACCACCCACATCGACCTCCTCCATCTAACTCAAATGTGCTTCTTCATTAATTAACCATTTAAAATAAGTTTCCTGTGAACATACTTCCAGGCAGCAATTACATTTGTTATCACAACATAATCAGGAAACAATTCAGTACTATATAAATGTAATTTGTAGTATTTCTACTGGGACTAAACCAGAAACTCTCATTGTTTAAGGCGACAAATGTGAATATAATGAAGAGAATTATGTTGCGTATCATTTATCAAGGAGGTGAAGCTCTTTACTGTATGTGCCCACGCAGTAATGAAATAAAGATGATATTATGTTGGTAATTAGATGGAAACCGCCCTGCAAGCTCAGTATACTGAATATTATGCAAGGGAGATAAATCTTATTAACTAAATACTAACTAACTTTATGTAATTGTTTGATATCCAATTACACATATACATT
Organism: Scomber japonicus; assembly: GCF_027409825.1. Taxonomy (NCBI): domain Eukaryota; kingdom Metazoa; phylum Chordata; class Actinopteri; order Scombriformes; family Scombridae; genus Scomber; species Scomber japonicus. Next base: position 3,719,465 of record NC_070588.1, on the reverse strand, counting down.
TATGGATCAGTGATAATAAGGGTTGGCAAGATAAGCAATTCAAAAATATGTTAAGAAATAGATTTAAAAGCAGCATCAGGTTTGTTAAAATGTATTTTTGTTGGTTTTGTATCATTTGAAATGACATTTGCACCATTTTTAACCAAAAGTAAGACTGAATGCTCCTGAAAATGTCAAATGGTGTAACCACAAAAGAATTATGAATATTAAAAGTTTTATCCACCTACAGTGTATTTAACCCTCCTGTTGTCCTTCAGTCAAGGAAGGAAAGGAGGAAGGAAGGAAAGGAGGGAAGGAAGGGAGGGAGCGAGGGAGGGAGAGAGGGAGGGAGGAAGGAAGGAAGGAAGGAAGGAAGAAGGAAGGAAGAGAGGGAGGGAGGGAGGGAAGGAAGGAAGGAAGGAAGGAAGGACGGAAGGAAGGAAGGAAGGAAGGGAGGGAGGGAGGAAGGAAGGAAGGAAGGAAGGAAGAAAGGACGGACGGAAAGGAGGGAGAGAAGAAGGAAGGAAAGGAGGGAGGAAGGAAGGAAGGAAGTGAGGGAGGGAGGAAGAGAAGAAGGAAGAAGGAAGGAAAGGAGGAAGGAAGGAAGGGTCAAAACAGACGGGGTCAATTTGACCCGGGAGGACGACAGGAGGGTTAGGAAACTATAGTGATATTTTAACCCATGAAAAGTTATTAAGATATCTGACAGTTAGGTTTTTATCAGCTGTAACATTTCTGTGTCTCTAACCTCTGATACACAGAGAAAGAAAGAGAGAGAGAGAGAGAGAGAGAGAGAGAGAGAGAGAGAGAGAGAGAGAGAGAGAGAGAGAGAGAGAGAGAGAGAGAGAGAGAGAGAGAGAGAGAGAGAGAGAGAGAGAGAGAGAGAGAGAGAGACAGAGAGAGAGAGAGAGAGAGAGAGAGAGAGCTGCGGAGGAGAAGATGTGCCATTTAACTGCCACCGAACCAGACAGGAGGACAAAAAGCCTTCTAGAGTCCAGGAAGTAGAACAGCGAGGCCTGAGCACTAACCAGCCACTCTCCACATGATCGCTACTGGCTGTGAAAAAGTCAATCTGTTCACCTCATGCCACAGGAGCAGAGAGAGAGGGGGGGGGGGGGGGAGGAGGAGGTAGGGGGGGGGGGGGGGCACAGAGAGAGGAGTTAAAGCTTCAGCAGGGCTAATTAAGATCCCATAGATTCACTGTGTGTGCACAAATGAAAGTGTTGTGTCAGCTGCTGCGACTTTCTCGTGACAAATCATCGGATACTTTCTGCCTTATATGCAAAAAAAGAAACAACACCGTCTACTGGAGGCTCTGACATCATAAAATGTTATATTAAAGGTTTCATGAACTCTGATATAAACATTTTAGTCTCTTAACCTCCCTGTCGTCCTCCCGGGTCAAATTGACCCCGTCTGTTTTGACTGTTCCTTCCTTCCTTCCTTCCTTCCTAACTTCAGTCCTTCCTTCCGTCTGTCTGTCCTTCCTCCCTCCCTCCTTCTCTTTCTTCCCTTCCTTCCTTCTTTCCTTCCTCCACCCCCCTTTCTTCCTAGCTTCTGTCTGTCCTGCCTCCCTTCCTCCTTCTCTCTTTCTTTCCTTCCTTCCTTCCTTCCTTCCCCCACCCCCATTTCTTCCTAGCTTCTGTCCTTCCTTCTTTCCTCCCTCCCTCTTTGTTTCCTCCCCCTACCTTCCTCCCTTCCTCTGTCCTTCTTTCCTTCCTTCTTCTCTTCCTCTTTTCCTTTCTCCCTCCCTCCCGCCTTCCTTCTTTCCTCCCTCCCTCCCTCCTACCTTCCTTCTTTCCTCTGTCCTTCCTTCCTTCCTCCCTCTTTTCCTTCCTTCTTCCTTCCTCGCTTTCTTCCTTCCTTCCTCCCTCCCTCCTTTCCTTCCTTCCTTCCTTCCTTCCTTGACTCGAGGACAACAGGAGGGTTAAAATAAAGAGGAAATCTGCTCTCACAGCACTCAGGATGATATTAAGCTGTAGTTTAATTAGCGTTTGATGATTAACGCTCATTCTAGTGGCTGGAAAATACAGTAAGTACATTTAGGTCAAAAAGCTGTTGATGGGCTTTTCAAGTATGAGATTTTTTCAGCGTGAATGATCATCGAGATCGTAAACGCAACACGGCCCTCTGTTATTTATGTTCCACTGAATGGGGCCTTAATGGAGTTGGCAAACTGTTCCTTGACTGTTCCTTCCTTCCCTCCTTCTGTCTGTCCTTCCTCCCTTCCTCCTTCTCTCTTTCTTTCCTTCCTTCCTTCTTTCCTTCCTCCACCCCCCTTTCTTCCTAGCTTCTGTCCTTCCTTCCTTCCTCCCACCTTCCCTCTTTCTTTCCTCCCCCTACCTTCCTGCCTTCCTCTGTCCTTCCTTCCTTCCTTCCTTCCTTCCTTCCTCCCTTTCTCTGTCGTTCCTTCTTTCCTTCCTTCCTCCCTCTTTTCCTTCCTTCTTCCTTCCTTCCTTCCTCCCTCCCTCCCTCCATCCTTCCTTCTTTCCTCCCTCCCTTCCTTCCTTTCTCCCTCCCTTTCTCCCTCCCTCCTTTCCTTCCTTCCTTCCTTCCTTCCTTCCTTCCTTCTTCCTTCCTTCCTCCTTTTCTTCCTTCTTCCTCCCTTCCTTCCTTGACTCGAGGGCTTTTCAAGTATCAGATTTTTTCAGCGTGAATGATCATCGAGATCGTAAATGCAACACGGCCCTCTGTTATTTATGTTCCACTGAATGGGGCCTTAATGGAGTTGGCAAAGTCTGCTGCTATTATTATGTCTCATGATTTAGGAAAGTCTATAATTCCTGCATCCATACAACAGTTTCTGCCTTTTGTTACTCCTCTACTACAACCACTACAACCACTACTAGTATAATTACATTTTATTTCCTGACAAAAGAGCATTTCTCTTCATCTCCCAGTCTTTTATATTCATGTGCAACAATATACATTTCTGCTTTTATCTGACTAAATACTACACTGAGTCATACCCAGTAAAAAAGGACAATAGAAAACAAATTGAAACTCATTTTCTATCTACCAATGTTTTATTCCACAACACAAAGCAACCAGATTCACAACACTCACAACAAGCATAAAATGTGGTTTAGTTTAAATCTAAGGTGTTAAAATGTGAAAATAAATGTATGAATAACTTGCACACATTCTTTTTTTGTGGACCCAGCATCAAATTTCTGCTTTTAATCCATTTTGAGAGAATATATTAGAGGATTATGACTGTTCCTTCTTTCCCCCCTTCCTTCCTTCCATCCTTTCCTCCTTCTCTCCTAAAGTCCTTCCTTTTTTGTCCTTACTCCTTTCCTACCTTCCTTCCTCCCTTCCCTCTTTCCTCTGTCCTTCTTTCCTTCTTTGATCCCTTCCTCTTTTCCTGTCTCCCTCATTCCTTCTTTCCTTTCCTCCCTATCTTCCTCCTTTCCTTCACTCTTCCTCCATTCCTCCCTCCTTTGCCTCCTTCTTCCTTCCTGCCTTCCTTCCTCACCCCCTCCTTTCCTTCCTTCTTCCTCCCTCCCTTCCTTCCTTCATCCTCCCTTCCTTCCTTCTCCCTTCCTTCCCTCCTTCCTTGACTCGAGGACAACAGGAGGGTTAAAACATCCATATTTATTACCTTATATGTTGAGTTTTAATACATTATAGTAATGATGTACAATTAGTTATTCATTTAAAGGGCCAGTTCAACAAAAATAGAAAAACTACACTTAGTTATGTTAGAATTACTAATACAATAATCTACAGACTGTCCTAATTGTCAAGCATTAAACTTATATGTTTGGTTTTAATACATTATATTAATGATGTACAGCAATACTAATGAATTGGTATTCATTTAAAGGGCCAGTTCAACCAATTTAAGTTACTGACTATGTTAGAAATACTAATAAAATAATCTGCACACCTCATTATCAGTCAATTATCTTTACTATATTGTAAATTTGGACTTGACAGGGGTGAACTGGCCTGACTGGATAACTTTGCAAATTATAAGGCAAGGCAGTTTTATTTATACAGCGCATTTCATACACAATGGCAACTCAATGTGCTTTACATAAAACATTAAAACATGTAATTTGAGAAACTTAAAACATACAATTAACCCCCACCCCCACCCCCCATAATAAAAACAAAGTACAGAAAAATAAAAAGACATGAATAAAATGATTGCAGCATAAAATAATAAATTAGCTTTAAAATCATTAAAAGGACAAAGAGTGCAAATTAAAGATTAAAATGTAAAGTGCTTTTTAAAAGAGCTCAATCATAAGCACAGGAGAAGAGAAATGTTTTTAACCTGGATTTAAAAGTGTTCACAGTTGGGGCTGATTTCAGTTCTGCTGGTAGTTTGTTCCAGTTATAAAATTATAAAACAATTACAGAACAGTAATTCCATTTTTTTAATAAAATGCGCTGCTATTCTCACTCATGTTCAGTCGCTGTTCACAGTCAGGAACCGTGAAGAAGCTGAATAACACAGAAGTATGAAAGTGCGTTTTTCAGGATTTTGGTGAACTCACCCTTTAAAACTGCTATGATCCAAATGTAAAGAGAAAAGTTAGTCCCATGTCTAACCCTTAATGCTTATATCAGTAACATGCAGTCCCAACGATGGGCCCAGATGTTCATGTAATCACCATGTTCACCATCTTAATCATACTATCAGTTGCACTAAACACAGAGGACAGTTGAAGGATGTCATTAGCCTTCCAGGTACTTAATCATAAACCCCAAAAAGTACTACTGAGTTAACATGTTGACCTGATGATGGTGATGGATGACGAGTCTAAATCACCACCAGATATATTTCAATTCATCCTGTGGGGAACACCAAATGTCTGCAGCAAATTTCACGGTAATCCATCTTTACAATTGTTGAGATATTTCACTCTGGGCTGAAGCGCTGGACTGACTGACTTTGCCAACCGTACTTAAAAGAAACAATATATGTATGATATGCACATTTTAAATAGAAAGAATAGTAGAAAAAAAATAATTGTATAAAAGCAGCAGGAATAAAAAAAAAAAGTGAGATATATTATTATGGAAAGATATGAGGTAGAATAAAAGGTATTATTATTATAATATGAATTTGTATTATTCATTCATTGCTATACTGTATTTTTATTACTACATAATTGTGATGTATGAATAGGTGACATTTATCCATATAAAAAAGTATGCATTGAATTACTGTATAAGCCTTTTCTTTTTTTATATATCGCCTTCTGAATATCTCACCTTCCATCTCTTTGTCTCCTCGTCTCTCTCTCTCTCTCTTTCTTTTCTCTCCTCAGATCTCTCTCTCTCTCTCTCTCTCTCTCTCCCCTTTCTTCTTTCTTCCCTCCACCCCCCTTTCTTCCTAGCTTCAGTCCTTCCTTCCTTCCTCCCTCCCTCTTCCTTTCCTCCCCCTACCGTCCTCCCTTCCTCTGTCCTTCCTTCCTCTCTTCCTCTTTTCCTTTCTCCCTCCCTCCTTCTTTCCTCCCTCCGTCCTACCTTCCTTCTTTCCTTCCTTCCTTCCTTAGATGTATGAATAGGTGACATTTATCCATATAAAAATGTATGCATAGAATTACTGTATAAACCTTTTTTTTACTGCCTGCTGAATCTCTCTCTCTCTCTCTCTCCCTCTCTCTCTCCCTCTCCCCCCCCTCTCCCTCTCCCTCTCTCTCTCTCTCATCATCTGCCCCGCACGTGCCACGGATCGTCTCATTGTCTTCGGGACAGATCTGAGCTTCCTCTTCTTTCCCAGACAGGGCGGAGCAGCAAATAAGAGGTCTGTGCTGAGGGGAAGAAATGAAGGGGTTTGTGGGGGATTGTATGAGGGATGATAAAAGGGGTATTTGCGTACATATGTTACTTGTCTGTGTGCAGAGAGTTTAGCCAGACACATTCTTAAAAAGGTTTACGTCTAGGTTTGCAAATAGTTTCCTCTGCCAAATGTAGAGCGTGTTGAAAATACAGACAGGAACAGTTTCACATCGCTTATATCAATCACAACGAAGCAAATCCAAATGTCTGTAATGTGAAAATGTCAACCTATCTGTTTAAATAATCTCCATATGTACATTGAGAAGAATCCTCAATACAATATGTTATAATGTCAGCACTTTATACAAGTTTTCATATCAACTTTCACCCTTTTTTTTCTTTTCTTTGCAGTGAAATATTACTCAGGAAGTTTGTGAGGTGTTGGCAGAATATAAATGCTAATGCTAAATGCCGTAAGTGTCAAGTCCTGATTGATAGAATGGGCCTGATTGTGAACAGTATGACTCTGATTGCATGAGGAAACAGTCATGGCATCCCCCACCAGCAATTTCAGCTATCTAGCCCCAATATGTAACTCCCTGTTTTTTCCACCCACAATTACCATGTGAATAGTCAGTAATGCTGATCTGCTTCGTTTCATGAGTTACTCACTTGCTCTTGATTTCCAGTGGTTTCAACTGATGCTGAAGGTCAGTGATGATGATATCCATTTACACAGAAAAATGTGCAGTTTTGGGACAAAATGGCCCCATTTAAATGAACTCACATGCCAGGAGTCATTTAAGTGCATCGCTGTGGGGAACGTCATGTGTTTGGTGAATGAAAGTTACTCTGTAGTGGTCTGATTGCTTGTAACATGGACATTTTAACATTTTACAATATATATCAGATATATGATAAAATCTGAACAATGAAAACTGATTTATCTGTATTTAAAGAAGACAATATATCATTTAATTTACATTCAAAGAGTTGTAATATGAGACCATGTCCACACTAAGCAAGCTAAATACATACACTTTCTTTTTGTTCCGTGACGTCACCCATTGGTTTGTGGACTGCTGCTCGGAAGCCAATAGTTTCGAATCTAGGCAGCGCCATCTTGAAAATTTCAGGTGCATGCTGGGAAAAATAAAAACATGGATTCTACTTATATGGGCATGAGGCGGGGCCATGGGCGGACGAGGAGGTTGCTATGGTTGCAAGGGCTGGATCTAAAGGACATTGGTCAATCAACCTGTCAATCAGGACGTAGCCACGCCCTAATGCATACCCTGCTTTATCGTCACATATAAAATCAGGGAGGCCAAAATGTCCCAAATGAACATCATACTGCATTGAAGAAGGCTTTAAACTAGCGATTGAGACCATAAACACATTTTGAAAACGTTTACTGAGGTTAGAAATCAAGTGAGAAGTTGGTGAATTCTCCATTGACTTGTATAGAGACGGTCGCCCCCTGGTGGCCTTTTGATAGAATGCAGCTCTAAGTTACTTCCGCCTTGGCTTCATTTCAGAGGACCAGAACTCCCCTCCTGGTTTTAACCCCCTTCTATAGATTAAAACAACATTTTTCAGCCCTCAGAAACAGAGCATATCAATCAGAAAACATCTGCTTGGCGTTGCAGTAAAGCAAAAATGCAGTTATGCAAAAAATGCTGTTGTGTTTCGGACAAAACAATGCAAAGAAACATGGTGGCATTTCATGTTTCTGTAATTGGAAGAGGAAAAAGAAGAAATACAATGACAGTATCGACAATGGAAGACGGCTCCATGCAAGTGTTGTTGTCTTTATTGTCTTCTTTGATAGCGTGTTTAGAATTAGACACTTTTCTCTCACTGACACTGTTGTAATCTACATGCAATAATCTAAATGTCAAGAAGCCGTCATGGAAACAGAAATAGGATACCTTTCTTTCTTCTTTGGTGATTTTCTGTGTCTGACTTGCTCGTCTGTCCTCTGTGTTTGCCCAGCAGGAGGACAATTACCCATTTTGGAGCTTTAATGTGGACAAAGGTATTTGAAGAAAAGACTTAAAGTCCTGCAGCAGACTTTAGGATTTAGTCGGCTTAATGTAGACATCATTTAAAAGTCCTCTAGATAAATGTTTGGCTACTTGGCAGATTCACAGAAATAGATAGGACTTATTTAAAGGGGGACTATTGCAGCTATATATTAGTAGCTTTGCATGACTCACAGTTAAAAAAAAAACTAACCCAGTCAATCACAGCTATTGTTTGCACTGCTGTAGTTATGTTCAGCGAGGTGAGAGGTGTCATAGCTGTGAGAAATGCAGATATTTAGTCTGATTAACAGACTTATAATGAGAGGTAGAACCTTTACTACAAATAGCACTACCTGAGTTTATGAGTTGAGTTGAACCTGTTGCCATCAGGATATTTAATCATAGCTAAATAGGGTTAGGGTTAGGTCAAATGTATCCTAGCAACTGATTTAGACATTATCAAATATCTTATCATATAAACTTTAGTGGCTTTAAACTTGGTAAACTTTAGTCGTCAACTCAAAAAGGTGTTCCTCTGAATGTGGACAATTTCTTTTTTGCTCATTGAAAATCCAGTTTTAAGGTTTAGGCATGACTTTTGTTACAGTAGCGTAGCGGGTGGACCCAGAAAGCAGACAGTCTCAGGAAAAACAGGCCCTTTATTGGCCAACTCAGGAGAAAACTCAACAGAGAAACACAAGCCAAATGAAAACTGGCAAAACAACAACGGGAGACACGAGAAGGAAAAAACCTGCAGTCCAAAATAACACAGAAGAAAACACACAGACTCGGACAAAGACTGAAATGAAAACCAAAACAACGAGACAGGTGAAGCACATGAGGCAATCAACTAAGGCAGGAGAAACACAGGAAGTAAAACCAACCAAATACACAAAAGGGAGAATAACTTCAAAATAAAACACAAGCTACACCAGGATGTGACAACTTTGACATCTCACAGACTTTGGAAGCCGATCCTAGCCCAACAGTCAACTTCATATCAAATATGTGATATGGAAATGTGAAGCTTGCAGTGGACATATACTGAAAACGGACTTTACAGTGAAGTAGGACACAATGAAATATATTCTCTTATTCATAGATCCTGGAATTTATAATGAGAGTGAAGGAGTAGATGTACTTTTAGGGATTTTAACAAGATAATTTAACTTTTTTTGTGTGAAGAAAATGAAGACTCAACACTCAAACTAGAATATTTTACATATAGTACATCTTTAAAACATGTCTAGAAGGGATTTTAAGTTTTAATGCTGCAACTTTAGTGAAACACTAGTTTAAGAAAAGAGATTGGTTCAAGAAGTGCAAATTAAGAATAGACCATGTATGGACAGACCTTATGACCTATAGTGACCTCATGACCTCCTGACCTGAGTTGTACAGTGAGGAGGGTTCTAGAATGTTGAGTAACAGGCAGTGTCAGTGAGGAGGGTTCTAGAATGTTGGGTGACAAGTCCAGCATGTCAGGGTTCTAGAATGTTGGGTGACTGGTCCAGTGTATCAGTGAGGAGGGTTCTAGAATGTTGGGTGACAAGTCCAGCGTGTCAGTGAGGAGGGTTCTAGAATGTTGGGTGACAAGTCCAGCGTGTCAGTGAGGATGGTTCTAGAATGTTGGGTGACAAGTCCAGCGTGTCAGTGAGGAAGGTTCTAGAATGTTGGGTCATTGGTCCAGCGTGTCAGTGAGGAGGGTTCTCGAATGTTGGGTGACAAGTCCAGCGTGTCAGTGAGGAGGGTTCTAGAATGTTGAGTAACAGGCCAGCGTGTCATTGAGGAAGGTTCTAGAATGCTGGTTGACTGGTACAGTTCCTGAATCTGCTTGTGCTGCATTTGGGGAGCAGCGTCCTGTTAGTGAACATGTTCCTCTGTTTAATGATGATGGTGATGTGGAGAGTCTGGCTGTCATCATCCTCTCCGCTAACGCTATCAGAGGATCCAGCTCCAAGCCGACCACAAATTAAAACCTGAAGAGTTCGGTTTAGAACCTGCTCTATGTGTAAAGTGCCTTGAGATGAGTTTGTTGTGATTTGGCGCTATATAAATAAAGATTGATTGATTGATTGATGGAGCTGGATCCTCTGATTTACTCACTCTTGGTCTCCAGCTCAGTTAATTGAATGTATCCTACCTCACTGCTATGACTGCGGTTATTTTTCAGTCTGCTGTGTGTGTGTGTGTGTGTGTGTGTGTGTACCCTGTGTCTTTTTGTTTTCAGTTTTACATGCAAATAGGTGTGAGACGACTGGTGGAAAGGTTTCATGCCCTGGCCAACTGGGAAACCACCTGATATATAAAGAGCCAAGATGGCGGCCGTCTGGGGGCATCGTCCTCCTCTCCCAACCGGCCACACAAGATTAAGAATCTTGTTTTCTCCTGTTTAATTAGTTAGGGAGGTAAGTCTTTTGTCATTTGTTTTCTTTGGTCAATTTCTTACTTCCTAGACAGGATCGTTTTGTTTGTTATTTTGGCCTTAGTCCACCCTGAAGCCTAACAACTCAGCCTTATATACTATCTATCTATCTATATGTTCATCTACAACCTTATATTTAATGCTCTATTCTTCCTATTTTTCAGCACTTTGATTTTATATATATTTTTATTTTTTATATTTTTATTACTATTATAAATAAAGCTGCCTTGCCTTGCCTTATATGTTTTTGTAAATAAATAAGTTTCCTTCTATTCAAACAAATCTTTGTTTGTGGCTACTTGGGATTTGGGGAAGATGGGGCCTTTTCATGTTATGCACTGATTTCAGGGAAGACAACAAACCCCCCCAAAGCCACTCCGACAACAACTCCATCCTCACATTGCCTAAAGTTGGGATGCTATAACAAGCCAGTACCTCATTTGATCTCACACTGCTGGTTCAACACCTTTCAACAAACCTCACGCTGGTAATAAGGTGCCCTTACTCATCTTCAGTGTGACAGTGAATGGTACAACATACTCTCACAATATCCTGGGGGGGGGTGAGAGGGAGGGGGGGGGGCTAGGACAGCAGCACTGTGGATCTGTTTGATAATGACAGGAAGAAAAGAGACAGCCAGGTGTGCGAGAGGATTTGTTTTTGGCTCCTGTCTAGCACCTCTGCTAATCCCAAGGCTCTAATGTTAGCAGAAGCTGCAGGGGGGGAAGTGTAGCTAAGAGCCACATGCTATCGCTAGGTGAGGATTAAAAAAAAAAAAAAAAAAAGTATAATAAACTACATAAAGACATGACGGAAGTGTTGCACTTAGGTGTCGTCAACCTTACAGTCTGCTAGATGTGTCTGATCTCAGATGGTGGTTGGAGAATATGTATATGGATCTTATTACCATGGCGACGATGATGTGTTACCATACCTGATTATAATGCTTAAAGTAAACACAGGAGACGGCGACATTCAGATCCCTCCGGTTTTACTGAAAGGATGATACCTGAGGAGCTATTTTAGTAGCATATGGCAGGATGAGTCATGAGCTGGAGTTCATCCAAGCAGGAACGAATCTTTGAGTGTTTTAAGAGCAACATACAGGCGGACAGATTGATCCTGATTATTATATTTCTTTGTAAATATACGACATGAAGCAGACCAATCAAGATAATTGTTTGAGCAAGAAGCAACTCCAGCCATTCCTGTCTTTTTTTTTTTTTTTTTTTTCTTTCTTTTCCTACATTCACTGTTCAATTACTAATCACAAAGAGTGCAGGGATGCTTTGTATCTTGTTGGTTGCCAAGGGAACCTCATTGTCATCGGCGTTGTTTGGTTTCCTCTTCAAAAGGTCAATGACTTTCTCTGATTGAATAACACTTTCATACAAATCATCTGCTCAAGCAAGTGTTCCTCTTGTCCAACTTTCACTGATATGTTGCAGTAGATGCGGAATAATAATAATAATAATCCTTCCTTCTTCCTATCCTTCCTTCTTCCTTTTTTCCTCCCTTCCTCCCTTCCTTCCTTCTTCCTCCCTTCTATCCATCCTTCTTCCTTTTTTCCTCCCTTCCTTCCTTCTTCCTCCCTTCCTTCCTTCGTCCTCCCTTCTATCCTTCCTTCTTCCTCTCTTACTCCCTTCCTCCCTTCTACCATCCTTCTTCCTCCTTTCCATCCTTCTTCCTCCCTTCCTTCCTCCTTCCTCTCTTCTATCCATCCTTCTTCCTCCATTCCTTCCTTCTTCCTCTCTTCCTCCCTTCCTTCCTTCTTCCTCCCTTCCATCCTTCTTCCTCCCTTCCTTCTTCCTCCCTTCCTTCCTTCTTCCTCCCTTCCTTCCTTCGTCCTCCCTTCTATCCTTCCTTCTTCCTCTCTTACTCCCTTCCTCCCTTCTACCATCCTTCTTCCTCCTTTCCATCCTTCTTCCTCCCTTCCTTCCTCCTTCCTCTCTTCTATCCTTCTTTCTTCCTCCCTTCCTTCCTTCTTCCTCTCTTTCTCCCTTCCTTTTTTCTTCCTCCCTTCCTTCTTCCTCCCTTCTTCCTCTCTTCCTTCCTTCCTTCCTTCCTTCTTCCTCCCTTCTATCCATCCTTCTTCCTCCCTTCCTTCCTTCTTCCTCCCTTCTTTCCTTCTTCCTCCCTTCCTTCCTTCTTCCTCCCTTCCATCCTTCCGTCTTCCTCCCTTCCTTCCTTCTTCCTCCCTTCCATCCTTCCGTCTTCCTCCCTTCTATCCTTCCTTCTTTCTTCCTCCCTTCCATCCTTCTTCCTCTCTTCCTCCCTTCCTTCTTCCTCTCTTTCTCCCTTCCTTTTTTCTTCCTCCCTTCCTTCTTCCTTCCTTCTTCCTCTCTTCCTTCCTTCCTTCTTCCTCCCTTATATCCATCCTTCTTCCTCCCTTCCTTCCTTCTTCCTCCCTTCTTTCCTTCTTCCTCCCTTCCTTCCTTCTTCCCCCCTTCCATCCTTCTTCCTCCCTTCCATCCTTCCTCCCTTCCTTCCTTCTTCCTCTATCCTTCCTGCTTCCTCTCTTCCTCCATTCCTTCTTCCTCCCTTCCATCCTTCCTTCTTCCTCCTTTCTATCCATCCTTCTTCCTCCCTTCTATCCTTCCTTGACTCGAGGACAACAGGAGGGTTAAAGTAAAACACTCCAACTTAGTATTTTTAAAAGTTAAAGAAGCTAAAAATGCTTTACTTCCACTCGATGCCAGCACATTCAGTTCAAATGCACTGCTCTCTTGTGGCCTGAAAGCTACACAGCCTCTCCTACTTTAAAAAAAAAAAAAGTCCAAGCCCAAAAAAAAACTGAGGCAAGACATCACTTGAACTTTTCTGGCACTATACAGGAATATAAATGTTGATTTATCAGATCCACCAGTTGGAAAGGATCAGTCTGAAGTAGCAAAGTAGGGGATTGAGTTTAAGCCAATGGCCTCTAGCAAAGCAGCGTTCACCAGCTAACACATGAATGTGTTTCATGTTGACATATTAGTTTTAAAAACAATGTGGTAAAGACAGTTTGTGCACAAGCCAGGTAATTATGTTTCTCCATGTGTGACTGGTTAAGTGTGTAAAGCGTGATGTTTGTGCCTCCGTCCGTCTTATGTGTGTGTGTGTGTGTGTGTGTGTGTGTGTATGTGTGTGTATATGTGTTGCATACCTTTGCAAGGGGGACGAGGATTTGAAACATCTGTGCGTGTACAGAGCCCCGGGAGGGACACACACACACATACATACATACACACACACACACACACAAACATACACATACACACACACACACACACACACCAACCCTAGGCTACAAACACCATCTTTGATCTGCGGTGCCAACACGGTTTCACCAAAGTGAGGACAAAATGGTGCAAACGGAGCGAACACTGCAGGGCAATGAGATATATGTGTGTGTGTGTGTGTGTGTGTGTGTGTGTGTGTGTGTGTGTGTGTGTGTGTGTGTGTGTGTGTGTGTGTGTATTTGAGGGGCTTTATTCCAAACTGAGATAGCCATCATTTATAAAGAATGAGAGAGAAAGTCTTTATTTGACATTATTAATGGAGAGCGGGTAGTGTCTGCCAAAGCATAAAATGACTATAATAGGAGTTTGATTTGAGTCTTTTAATCAATACCAATGATGAAGTGATTTCTTACCCAGGTGCTGAAAACAATGGGCACCTTTCTTCTTTCTTTGGAGGCAGAAATACAAATGGATTGCTCTATTAACCCTTACTGTACCATTTTTACCATTTGAGAGCTGTGAAAACATTTATTTTAGCTGGAATGCAATCCAAAGTTTAGAAAATTTGATTTAAAATTCATCTTTTTTTCATTTTTGTGCAGCTGATACATATTTTTATCTATACAAATGTACAAATTTGATCTAAAAATCAGCATTGAAACATGTTGTATTCATCATATTCTACAAAATGTTCTCCTGGATCATAAAATAGTGATTGTGAATGTCTTTTTTCCCCAAATCAAACATTTAGTAACCCTCCTGTTGTCCCCGAGTCAAGGAAGGAAGGAAGGAAGGAAGGAAGGAAGGAAGGAAGGAAGGAAAGAAGGAAGGAAGGATGGAAGGGAGGAAGGAAGAAGGAAGGAAAGGAGGAAGGAAGGATGGAAGGAAGGAAGGAAATGAGGAAAGAAGAAAGGAAAGCTGGTAGGATGGAAGGAAGGAAGGATGGATAGAAGGATGGATGGATGGAAGGGAGGAAGAAGGAAGGAAAGAAGGAAGGAAGGAAGGATGGAAGGGAGGAAGGAAGGAAGGAAGGGAAGATGGGAAGATGGAAGGAAGGATGGAAAGGAGGAAGAAGGAAGGAAGGAAGGAAGGATGGAAGGGAGGAAGGAAGGAAGGAAAGAAGGACAGAGGAAACCTCCTTTCCTTCCTTCCTTCCTTCCTTCCTTCCCTCTTTCCTTCCTCCTTTCCTTGGTCATGCATTGTCTTTTAAATTGAACATTTTCTCATCTACTGTCCTAACCTGCCAAACCACATAATATGAAGCGTTTACTTGATAATATAGTCTTGCATTTTCTTTTATATTTAATGTTTTGGCTGTAAAAAAAACCCATCTGTTTTCATTTCAAAGCATATACACCTCAGACTCAGTTTAACCTGCATGAACCCCCCCCCCTCCCCCTTAAACCCCCCCCCCCCTGCCCTGCATGGATAAATGGGTCAGTCCAGCTGCCATGCATAGCACAGCAGAGCTCAGAAATTGTTTACTCCACATGCAGGGAAACCTCATCACAAACTCCCACAGCTGGGAGAACCCCCCCCCCCCCTCCCCTCCCCCCCAATATGACAGCAATCACATGAAAATAAGATATTAACACGATGTCTTTAAACTAAACTCTCTGTATCTAAAAATAGTGTGCAGGCACCGCAGGCGAAGGAGAAACAAGTAATGTTATCTCAGTGTGTTATGTCTTAATTCACTCTTAGGTTACACTTGACAGAAACATCTCCTCACAGAAATGAGAGAGGATAAAGGATAAAGTGTATCACAGCTGTATGGACATCTCAGCTGTCTGCTATGTACACTGTATAAATAAACCAGCAGGTGAGAAATTAAAGGAAAAAGCTGAATAACACGTCTCCATTACTGTTTATATGGAGGAGATGTTTCCCTCCTGAGAGCATGAGAGCAGCTCTGTGCTCTGCCTTCCTTGCTCCTTTCCTTCCTTCTTCCTCCCTTCCATCCTTCCTTCCTTCCTTCTATCCTTCCTTCCTTCCTTTTTTCCTCTGTCTTTCTTTCCTTCCATCCTTCCTTCCAGCTTTCCTTCCTCCCTTCCATCCGTCCTTGCTCCTCTCCTTCCTTCTTTCCTCTGTCCTTCCTTCCTTTCTTCCTTACTTCCTTTCTTCCTTTCTTCCTTACTTCCTTCCTTCCTTCCAACTTTCCTTCCTTCCTCTCTTCCTTCCTTCCAGCTTTCCTTTCTTCCTTCCTCTTTTCCTCCTTTCCTTCCTTCCTTCCATCTTTCTTTCCTTCCTTCCTTCCTTCCATTTTCCCATCTTCCCATCTTCCCTTCCTTCCTTCCTTCCTTCCTTCCTTCCTTCCTTCCTTCCATCTTCCCTTCCTCCCTTCCTCCCTTCCTTCCTTCCTTCCTTCCTTCCATCTTCCCATCTTCCTTTCCTTCCTTCCTTCCTTCCTTCCTTCCTTCCTTCCTTCCTTCCTTCTATCCTTCCTTCCTTCCTTCCTTTTGTCCTCTGTCCTTCTTTCTTTCTTTCCTTCCTTCCTTCCTTCCTTTCCTTCCTTCCTTCCATCCTTCCTTCCTCCCTCCTGAGAGCAGCTCGGTGCTGATGTATGGAGCTCTGCTGCTTTTTCTCCTGCTGCAATAAACATGGAGGGCAAATAAAATAAAATATATATATATATATTATAAATGGAATAAATATATAAAATAACTTCATAAATTAGCAGTGTACTGTATAACAGGGCTGATTTAACCCTTAAATACTGTTCATATTCTGACTCATAATTAGTCCCTATACTAATTCACATTCATAAATTATCCTATTAGTCATTGACCTTTGTGACCCCGTCTGTTTTGACTGTTCCTTCCTTCCTTCCTTCCATCTGTCCTTCCTTCCTCTGTCCTTCTTTCTTTCCTTCCTTCCCTTTCTTCCTTCCTTCCTTACTTCCTTCCTTCTTTCCTCTGTCCTTCATTCCTTCCTTCCATCTTCCCATCTTCCCATCTTCCCTTCCTTCCTTCCTTCCATCCTTCCTTCCTCCCTTCCATCCTTCCTTGCTCCTTTCCTTCCTTCTTCCTCCCTTCCTTCCTTCCATCTTCCCTTCCTTCCTTCCTTTCTTCCTTCCTTTTTTCCTCTGTCCTTCTTTCCTTCCTTCCTTACTTCTTTCCTTCCTTCCTTCCTTCCTCCACTATATAAAATAAAACCTACTTTATTTCACATCTAGCTTCATTGAGCTTGTGGCTGCTTGTGATTTAGGGAAGATGGGTCCTGTTTTAATGTTTTGACATTCCTTAAACTGGGCGTAACGCTTGTATTGTCCCTTTCAAAATAAAATGAATAAGATTTAAAAAAATAATAAAACACTTGATAGAGTAAGTTCTCAAACACACACGGAGACACTTTCCATCATAAAAAAATAATAAATGTGTGTTGCTCTTCCTACTGTCAATTAATGTAGATAAAAATGTATTCTCCTGCCTTGTTCATTCATTTAACAACAATTCCTAATAAATAACCATCATTTGACTGTTCCTTCCTTCCTTCCTTCCTTCCTTCCTTCCTTTTTTCCTCTGTCCTTATGTCTTTCCTTCCTTCCTTCCTTACTTCCATCCTTCCTTTTCCTCTGTCCTTCTTTCCTTCCTTTTTTCCCCTGTCCTTCTTTCCTTCCATCCTTCTTTCCTTCCTTCCTTCCTTTTTCCTCTTTCCTTCCATCCTTCCATCCTTCATCCCTTCCATCTTCCCATCTTCCTTTCCTTCCTTCCTTCCTTCCTTCCTTCCATCCGTCCTTCCTTCCTTCTGTCCTCTGTCCTTCCTTCCTTCCTTCCTCCCTTCCATCCTTCCTTGCTCCTCTCCGTCCTTCTTCCTCCCTTCCATCCTTCCTTCCTTCCTTCGTCCTTCCTCCTTTCCATCATTCCTTCCTCCCTTGCTCCTCTCCTTCCTTCCTTCCTTCCATCTTCCCATCCCTTCCTTCTTTCCTTCCTTCCATCTGTCCTTCCTTCCTTCCTTCTTTCCTCTATCTTTCCTTCCTTCCAGCTTTCCTTTCCTTCCTTTCTTCCTTCCTTCCTTCCTTTCTTCCTTCCTTCCTTCCTTACTTCCATCCTTCCAGCTTTCCTTCCCTCCTACCTCCTTCTTCCCTTCCATCCTTCCTTCCTTCCTTCCAGCTTTCCTTCCATCCATCCATCCACCCTTCCTTCTTTCCTTCCTTCTTTCCTTCCTTCCTCCCTTCCTTCCTTCCTCCCTTCCAGCTTTCCTTCCTTCCTTCCTCCTTTCCTTCCAGCTTTCCTTCCTTCCTTCCAGCTTTCCTTCCTTCCTTCCTTCCATCCTTCCAGCTTTCCTTCCCTCCTACCTCCTTCTTCCCTTCCATCCTTCCTTCCTTCCTTCCAGCTTTCCTTCCATCCATCCATCCACCCTTCCTTCTTTCCTTCCTTCTTTCCTTCCTTCCTCCCTTCCTTCCTTCCTCCCTTCCAGCTTTCCTTCCTTCCTTCCTCCTTTCCTTCCAGCTTTCCTTCCTTCCTTCCAGCTTTCCTTCCTTCCTTCCTTCCATCCTTCCAGCTTTCCTTCCTTCCTTCCTCCATTATATAAAATAAAACCTACTTTATTTCACATCTAGCTTCATTGAGCTTGTGGCTGTTTGTGATTTAGGGAAGATGGGTCCTGTTTTAATGTTTTGACATTCCTTAAACTGGGCGTAACGCTTGTATTGTCCCTTTCAAAATAAAATGAATAAGATTTAAAAAAAATAATACACTTGATAGAGTAAGTTCTCAAACACACACGGAGACACTTCCCATCATAAAAAATAATAAATGTGTGTTGCTCTTCCTACTGTCAATTAATGTAGATAAAAATGTATTCTCCTGCCTTGTTCATTCATTTAACAACAATTCCTAATAAATAACCATCATTTGACTGTTCCTTCCTTCCATCCTTC
>NC_070588.1:3529682-3697182 GCF_027409825.1 Scomber japonicus | reverse complement strand
GGAAGGAAGGAAGGGGGGGAGGGAAGAAGGAAGGAGGGAAGGGAGGAAGGGAAGGAAGGATAGGAGGGAGGAAGATGGAAAGAAGGAAGGAAGAATGGGAGGGAAAGGAGGGAGGAAGGACAGGAGGGAAAGGAGGGAAGGCAGGAAGGGAGGAAAGGAGGGAGGAAGATGTAAGGAAGGAAGGAGGGACAGGATGGAAAGGAGGGAGGAAAGGAGGGAGGAAGGAGGGGAGGCCAGAGAGGAAGGAAGGAAGGAAGGCATGAAAGGAGAGAGGAAGGAAGGAGGGAAAGCAGGAAGGACAGGAGGGAAGGAAGGAAGGACAGGAGGGAAAGGAGGAAAGGAAGGAAGGACAGGAGGGAGGGAGGGAGGGCGGAAGGAAGGAAGGACAGGAGGGACAGGAGGGAGGAAGAAAGGACAGAAGGCAGGAAGGAAGGACAGGAGGGAAGGCAGGAAGGGAAGAAAGGAGGGAAGGTAGGAAGGGAGGAAGGAAGGAGGGAGAAACATGGAAGGAAGGAAGGAACTTATGATGTGTATATATCATGCCTTTACGCTGGATTTGGAATGAGATGCCTCCTCTTATTCGTAAACATGAAACTATTCCAACTTCTTGAAAGGTTTTTGGTATTTCTTGCAATCAGGAAAGTAAATTTCCTTTAACCCTCCTGTTGTCCTAGGAGAAGGGAAGGAAGGACAGGAGGGGAAGGAAGGAGGGAAGGCAGGAAGGGAGGAAGGACAGGAGGGAAAGGAGGGAGGAAGAAAGGAAGGAAGGAAGGCAGGAAGGACAGGAGGGAAAGGAAGGAGGGAGGGAGGGAGAATGAAGGAAGAAGGAAGGAGGGAAGGCAGGAAGGACAGAAGGGAAAGGAGGGAGGAAGCTGTAAGGAAGGAAGGAAGGAGGGACAGGAGGGAAGGCAGGAAAGAAGGACAGGAGGGAGGAAGGAAGGGATGGAGGAGGGAGGAAGATGGAAGGAAGGAAGAATGGGAGGGAAGGTAGGAAGGGAAGAAAGGAGGGACGAAGAAAGGAGGGAAGGAAGGAAGGGGGGGAGGGAAGGGAGGAAGGCAGGAAGGAAGGACAGGAGGGAGGGAAGGAGGGAAGGCAGGAAAGGAAGGAAGGAAGGGAGGGAGGAAGATGGAAAGGAAGGAAGGACAGGAAAGGAGGGAAAGGAGGGAGGAAGGAAGGAACAGTCAAAACAGACGGGGTTAATTTGACCCGGGAGGGTTGGCACTGCCATTGACTGGGTGTAGATTAACATGGAGCAGCATGCAGTACAAGTATCGGCCTTGTAAGCTTTATATTGTATATTCAATATGTCAAATAAGAGTTTAAAGTAAAAAAAAAACTCAATTTGGCAGGTTATGATAAAGCTTTTACATTTTTACATTTCTACCCGTTGAATGATTATTCCAAAACTCACACACTTGGATCCAATTCATCTGCATTTAACCAGAAAGCCCTGGATGTCACTCCAAATGAAAGACCTTCCCTCTTCCTTCTGTCCTTCTTCCTTCCTTCTTTCCTTCCTTCTTTCCTGGATGTCACTCCAAATGAAAGACAACCACAACACAGTGTGGGACGGAGCTAATGAGTTTAAAACTAACTCCTTCCTTCCTTCTTTCCTTCCTTCTGTCCTTCTGTCCTTCTTTCCTTCCTTTCCTTTCTTCCTTCCTCCCTTCCTTCTTCCTTTCCTTCCTTCTTTCCCTTCCTTCTGTAGTCCTTTCCTTCCCTTCTTCCTTTCCTTCCTTCTTTCCTTCTGCCCTTATTTCCTTCCCTCCCTCATTCTTGTCCTTCTTCCTTCCTTCCTTCCATCCTTCTTTCCATCCTTCTTTCCTTCCTTCTGTCCTTCTTCCTTTCCTTCCTTCTTTCCCTTCCTTCTGTAGTCCTTTCCTTCCCTTCTTCCTTTCCTTCCTTCCTCCCTCCCTTCCTCCTTTCTCCCTTCCTTCCTTCCTTCCTTCCTTTCCTCCTTCCTTCCTTTCTTCCTTCCTTCCTTCCTTCCTTACTTACTTACTTACTTACTTACTTACTCCCTTCTTTCCTTCCTTCTTTCCTTCCTTCCTTCCTTCCTTCCTTCCTTCCTTTCTTCCTTCCTTCCTTCCTTCCTTCCTTACTTACTTACTTACTTACTTACTTACTTACTTACTTACTTACTTACTTACTTACTTACTTACTTACTTACTTACTTACTTACTTACTTACTTACTCCCTCCCTTCTGTCCTTCTTTCCTTCCTTCCTTCCTCCTTCCTTCCTTTTCAAGTAAAAAACCCCTCAGCCTGAAACCATTGATTTGGCAGGTTTTGATAAAGCTTTTTACATTTTTACATTTCTACTCGTTGAATGATTATTCCAAAACTCACACACTTGGATCCAATTCATCTGCATTTAACCAGAAAGCCCTGGATGTCACTCCAAATGAAAGACAACCACAACACAGTGTGGGACGGAGCTAATGAGTTTAAAACTACCACAGCATCTGTTACGAGCCGCCATGAGTCAGACTGACAGCTACGGCCAGAAAACACACAGTCATTGAAAACAAGCTGCTTCCCACAGATGTTGCTGACAGATGACAGTTGCTGGGCATCGTCAAAGCCGTCAAAGAAGAAAGGAGAGCTCCCGCTTCGCTCCTGATAGAGCTCACAAAGGCTTCAGGCAGCCGGCCCGAGAATTAAGCTCAAGCTCCTGGAAAGCCGGAGAAAACCACCTGGAGGACGGAGCGGCCAAAGAATTCCTTCTCAACACGATAACTTCACAATACTTTCACCTTCCTGACGACGTCCTCACGGGTCAAAGTGACCCAATCTGTTTGGACTGTTCCTTCCTTCCTTCCTCCCTTCTTTCCTTCCGTCCTGCTTTCTTTCCTCCCTCCTACCTTCCTTCCTTCCTTTCTCCCTCTTTTCCTTCCTTCCTCCCTCTTTTCCAGCTTCCTACTTTCCCCTGTCCTTCTTTCCTTCCTTCCTTCCTTCCTTCCTACCTACCTTCTTTCCTTCCTTCTTTCCCTCTTTTCCTTCCTTCCTACTTTCCCCTGTCCTTCTTTCCTTCTTCCCTCCTTTCCTTTCTTCCTCCCTCTTTTCCTCCCTTCCTTCTTTCCTCTGTCCTCCTTTCCTTCCTTCCTCCCTTCCTCTCTTACTTTCCTCCCCCCACCTTCCTCCCTTCCTTCTTTCCTTCCTTCCTCTCGTCCTCTTTTCCTTTCTCCCTCCTACCTTCCTTCCTTCCTTCCTTCCTTCCTCCCTCCCTCCTTTCCTTACTTCTTTCTTTCCTTCCTTCCTCCTTTCCGCTTTCTCTCTTTCCTCCCCCACCTTCCTCCCTTCCTTCCTTCCTCCCTCCTTCCTCTTTTCCTTCCTTCCTTCCTTCCTTCCTTCCTTCTTTCCTTCCTTCTTTCCCTCTTTTCCTTCCTTCCTCCCTCTTTTCCTTCCTTCTTCTTTCCTTCCTTCCTCTCGTGCTCTTTTCCTTTCTCCCTACTACCTTCCTTCCTTCCTTTCTCCCTCTTTTCCTTCTTTCTTCCTCCCTCCCTCCCTCCCTTCCTTCTTTCCTTTCTTCCCTTCCTTCTTTCCTTTCCGTCTTTCCTTTCCTTTCCTCCCTCCCTTCCTTCATTCCTCCTTTCCTTCCTTCTTCCTCCCTTCCTTCCTTGACTCGAGGACAACAGGAGGGTTAATGCAGCTCTCTGTTAATGAAGATTCGGTGCGTGCTTCTGAATTGCTCATTGACAGTCTGCCTCACACTCTAAACCCATTTACACAAATCATCATTTTCAGGAATGCCTCCCCCCCACCCCCCACCCCCTTCTCCCTCCTCTCTCCTCCGAGTGCGACAGCTTCCCATGATACATGTTCATCTGTTGTTCACGTTCCACAGATGACAGATCGGGAATCATCCGGATGTGCAGCTGCAGCTCCATCAGAAGCTCATCTGTAATGGGGGGAAAATGTCTGATTTACGTCAAAGCAACGGCGGGAAAAAAGGCGGGAGAGAGAGAAGGAAAGGAATGAGGAAGGAAAGGAGTAAGGAGGGAGGGAGAGAAGGGAAGGTAAGGAGGGAGGGAGAGAAGAAAGGGATGAAGGAAAGGTGGAGGGAGAGAGGAATAGAGAAAGGAAGGATGGAAAGGTGGAAGGAAGGGAGGAAGGAAAGGAGAAAAGAGGAAGTGAGGAAAGAAGTATGGAAGAAGGAGGGGGCAAAGAAGGGGGAAACAGGGGAAGAATGAAGAAAAAACAAAGAGGAAGGAAGGAAAGAAGGAACAGAGATGGGGTTAGGGTTATAAAAAAAAAAAAAAAAAAAAGACAAGCGAGCCTCACCCAACATTCGACACTGCAGATGATGTCAATCGCCGCAGACTCTTGACAAATTGCCCTCTTTTTGATTTTATTGCTGTTTGACCCTTGAAACTTATGTGGTATCCCTTCACAATAAAAGCGGGCACAGATATTATGAGCCAATGTGTTTTCAATCGAGCTCAGATCCGTCCCGTGCTAGCTAGCTTTACGAGCGGTTTGAAGTGGTTATTCAGGGAGTGCCTTAAGTGAGAGGGACAAGGGATCGCCTTTCCAAAAAAGCCTCTTTAGGGCAGACAGGGCATCCTTAAAATCATTTACAATATATCCTCCGCTGGGTTGTAATGGAAGCTAAGCCAGACTGGCAGCCATGGCTTTAAAACCTTCCATACTGTGTAATTGTCTCCAACTGGAAACGTCTTGCTTTCCATAGTAAGATGTGATATAGTGGTTCTGTTGAAGAGCGCTGTGACCATCTGAACACCAGCGTTGTGATATCTGCGCTGACAAAGGTTACCAAGGTTACCAAAATAGACACAGACCATAAAAGAAAAGCTTGTAAAAAAATGTCCAGATTCAATTTCAATCGAAAGACCCCGCCAAAATAAACTTTATGAGGTTTTGAAGTTTTGATGAAGGCAACATTTCTGAATGTAAAGGCTTAACCCTTCTGTCGTCCTCGCCGGGTCAAATTGACCCCATCTCTGTTCCTTCTTTCTTTCTTTCTTTCTTTCTTCCCCTCTCTCAGATGAAGGAAGGAAGAAAGGACAGAAGGAAGGAAGGAAGGAAGGAAGGACAGAGGAAGGACAGGAAGGTTAAAGAGTTTGTATCTCCTGGTGCATGTTGTCTGTTTAAGGGTTAAAGCTTGTGACAGTGATGTATGTATGTTAGTGTTTCTGTTACATTATTAGTCATTTTAGTTTAGTCACAGTCAACAGATATCCCTGTTAGTGGATTGCATTTGAAGTTGTTTTGTCTTCTAAGCGTTGTGAGGTTAGCAGATGAGGCGGCAGATATCAGATATTATAATATAACAACACTGACTCACTAAATCTATTCCACTCTGGCTCTCTGAACATATAGCAAGATGATGCTTTCTAGAAGTTAACTTTTTGTGCTTCAGGTTTCTGGTGATTTTCCTCTAGTAATAAACCCAACCAAAGACCTGCCAGCGTGTTGTCATGACGATATAAAAAGTTTATTAACCCTCCTGTTGTCCTCAGGTCAAGAAAGGAAGGAAGGAAAGGAGGGAAGGAATGAGGAATGAGGAAGGAAAGGAGTAAGGAGGGAGGGAGAGAAGGAAAGGAGGAAGGAGGGAGGGAGGGAAGGAAAGGAGTAAGGAGGGAGGGAGAGAAGGAAGGAAGGGATGAAGGAAAGGTGGAAGGAGGAAGGGAGAGAGGGAAAGGAAGGAAAGGAGTAAGGAGGGAGGGAGAGAAGGAAGGAAGGAAAGGTGGAAGAAGGGAGGGATGAATAGAGGAAGGAAGGATAAAAGGAAGGGAGGAAGGAAAGGAGTAAGGAGGGAGGAAGAGAAGGAAGGGATGAAGGAAAGGTGGAAGGAGGGAGGGAGGAAGAGAAGGAAGTGATGAAGGAAAGGTGGAAGGAGGGAGGGAGGAATAGAGGAAGGAAAGATAATTGCTCATGAGGAATATTATATTATTATATTTTACATAATCTCACTTTAAATGAACTTATTATGACACAATCTATGTATGCAGGTCATTAAATAAGACAACAATCTAGGGAGGAGAGAAGGAAGGAAAGGAGGAAGGAAGGAAGGAGAAAAGGAAGGAAATAAGGAGAGAAGGAAGGAAGGAAAGGAGTAGAGAGGGAGGGATGAAAGGATTAAGGATGGAGGAAGGAAGGAAATGAGTAAGGAGGGAGGGAGGAAAAGAGGAGAGAAGGAAGGAAATTAGTAAGGAGGGAGGGAGGAAAAGAGGAAGGAAGGAAGGATAGAAGGAATGAAAGGAGTAAGGAGGAAAAAGGAAGGAAATGAGTAAGGAGAGAAGGAAGGAAGGAAATGAGTAAGGAGGGAGGGAGGAAAAGAGGAAGGAAGTAAGGATAGAAGGAAGGAAAGGAGTAAGGAGGAAAAAGGAAGGAAATGAGTAAGGAGGGAGGGAGGAAAAGAGGAAGGAAGGTAAAAGCTTCATCTTAGTTTTCTAAACATAATTAAAACATCTGCATATGAGCATATATATATAAAAACATATGCAGTCACACATGCATAGCAGACTGTTGAAGACTAAATGAGTTGAACAGCTGCCAAACTTTGTGTCAAATTAATTAGGATATGATTCAGTTAGAGTATAATGGTACACGGTGTTTGCAACAACATCTCTTCTTCTTCTGCACAAATCCTATATGCAGAGCAGCGGCATGCCTCTGGGACTGTGTGCATTTACTGGAACAAGAAAGAAAGAAAGAAAGAAAGAAAGAAAGATTAGCTATATTGTATTCCAACTATACAAACTAATCAGATTATAATGCTGTGTATAGTTTTTTAGGGGAGCTACTTAGTAAACTACAGTAACAATACAGTGATGTTGATTTTTATTTTTTATTTTTTTAAGCACCAATCCACCACTGACTGCTTTCCTTTATGATGGATAACAGCCTCACACACACACACAGACACACACACACACACACACACACACACACACACACACACACACACACACACACACACAATTCACACAATTCACACAACTCAGCCCATCAGCATACACATGGGTATGCCATTTCCCTAATCCAACTTATATCAAAAGGCACAATTTATTATCCGCACTCTCCCAGCGCTCCCTCCACCTCTCTCTTTTTTCTCCCAGGCTATGATGAGGTATGGAGAAACAGAAAGGATTAGGTTACCAGGAAATTGAAAAGGTGCAAGAGCAGCCAGAGATGTGAGATTACTGTGCTCTATAACACATAGCCCCCCTGATGAGGATAACACGTGTGTGTTTAACGCAGAGGGAGAGGGAGAGAGAGAGACTGGGGGAGAGGGAGAGAGATGGGGAGGGAGGGAAAAAGATGGAAAGAGAAAGAGAGGTGGAGAGAGAGAGACAGAAAGAGAGGTGGAGAGAGAGAGACAGAAAGAGAGGCAGAGAGAGAGAGACAGAAAGAGAGGTGGAGAGAGAGAGGGAGAGAGAGAGGTGGAGAGAGAGAGAGAGAGAGAGAGAGAGAGACTTTGCCTACAGGGTATAGTCGGATGGAAGGTGGTGATAGACTGAACGATACCTGCAGATAAATGAGAATACAGGGGGAGAGGAGGGAGAGGAGGAGGGGGGGGCGGGATTGTGTTTCGGGGGGTCTGTGTTGTGGTTTGGTCCTCAGCGATGTCAGCATGTGTTCTTGTGGTTATGTCTGTTTAAATCTGATTGTAATGAAGGATGCAGGAAGAGAGGAGTCTGTCAGAGGTTATTCACAGTATATATATATTAATATATTTATATATTTATATATTCAATGTAAAGAAGTTGAGTTAACACCAGCATGCAGAAGTTTTAAACACACACCGAGGGTCTCATTTTTGGTCCTTAAGGAAATTATGGTAACCCCTTGTAAACCTAACCCTTCGCCCAGGCCGACACTCTTGCTGCACGGAGGTTTGTTTCTTCAGGGAAATTTAGTACGGAGGGGAGAGGGGTTGGGGGCAGGGGGGAGGGGAGGGGGTGCAGATGCAGAGTGGAAAATAAATTAATATAGACCCCAGAGAATATGTGTGCATTCAAATGATATGTTTGTGTGTGATTATGCTTGTAACAGGGGGAACATTTGTATGAATAAATCAGTAATGTACTGTAGGTGTGTGTGTGTCTACTGTCTGGGTGTGTGTGTGTGTGTGTGTGTGTGTGTGTGTCCGCTCAGGAAGAAGACCACAGCAGGAGGTCTCTTCAGAGGGATTCCTGCTGTGAGTCAACCTCGGGTTTCCTCCCAAATGTAATTACCACTATTTAATTATTGACTAATTACACTTTATGGTGGATGGAACGGCTTCTAATGATTTTTCTTTTATCTCTAGATAGATAGAAAATGTATATATGGGGGATGGGGGTGGGGGGGGGGGCAGGAAAATAACAATACAGCCTCATATAGTCCAAGAAGAAGCTTTCGAGACAATAGCTATAGAACATAATGCGTATTGAAATAGTCATTAACTCAGATTTCCCTCCTGTCATTATCCTTGCTATAATGGTATTCAGTGTGCAATGTCAATGCTAGACCTCAAGACAGCAGCAGCTCACATGTGACAACAATAAGTATGCAGCGGGTATGTGTCATGACTTTATTGCCTCTACTGAGCCAGAAAATCAAAGGTGAGAGGAAAAGAAATGTGCTAATTACACTTTCTGGCCCGAGCCATCCACTCTATGTAATTATTTCTATGGAGTCATATTTATCCGTAACCCCGTGCTGAAATAGTGTATTCCATGCTCCAATAAATATCTGGCTGGAATCTTTGGGTTGTATAGTGAATGAGCAGAAGGTATTTGCCACCAGTCAGGAGCAGGCGGGGAGTTCTGGTCCTCTGAAAAGAAGCCAATGTGGAAGTAACTTAGAGCTGCATTCTATCAAAAGGCCACCAGGGGGCGACCGTCTCTATACAAGTCAATGGAGAATTCACCAACTTCTCACTTGATTTCTAACCTCAGTAAACGTTTTCAAAATGTGTTTATGGTCTCAATCGCTAGTTTAAAGCCTTCTTCAATGCAGTATGATGTTCATTTGAGACATTTTGGCCTCCCTGATTTTATATTTGACGATAAAGCAGGGTATGCATTAGGGCGTGGCTACGTCCTGATTGACAGGTTGATTGACCAATGTCCTCGAGATCCAGCCCTCGCAACCAATCGCAGCCTCCCTGCTCCGCCGTTGGTCCCACCCATGACTACGCCTCATGCCCATATAAGTAGAATCCGTGTTTTTATTTTTCCCAGCATGCACCTGAAATTTTCAAGATGGCGCTGCCTAGATTCGACACTATTGGCTTCCGAGCAGCAGTCCACAAACCAATGGGTGACGTCACGGATGTTGCGTCCATTTCTTATATACAGTCTATGGTCAGGAGAGAATAAAATAGGCGTTCATGCATGCAGACTTGTGGATTCTTGGTGATCATAAAAAAAAAAAAAAGAAAAAAAGGTGATCCAGAGAGGATAATCAGCTACAGAACATTTGGTATCATTCACAAAGGATACCCTGGAGTGATATATATGTGGGTCAAATGAAGCCTCCTGTTTTGTGTGATGATGGTGAAACATTATTTAAGTGTGTAAGAACTCAGAAATCCCCCGTTGAACGCTGCCAGCCTCTCAGCTTCTATTCCCAGTGAGCCTCCAGATGCTAAAAATGGTGCAGCGGCAGAAGAAGAAGAAGAAGAGAAGCCGCCGCTCTGAGGTATGTGATTGTCGTAATCCCCATGTTAGAAACCCCCCCCCCCCCCACCACCACCACCAACCCCCGAAAGCTGTCTCATCTCAGCTGACATCATCATTTGTTAATGAATCATTTGTCTTTATTATGAAACACTTGGATGTTATCTTTGTAGATTTTTTTTTTGCCGCCGCCGGTTCTTTTGACGTTGATAACATTGTTACTAAGTTAACCCTGCTGTTGTCCTCAGGTCAAGGGAGGAAGGAGGGAGGGAGGGAGGAAGGAAGGAAGGAAAGGAGTAGAGAGGGAGGGAAGAAAGGAGCAAGGAAGGAAGAAGGAAGGAAATGAGTAAGGAGGAAAAAGGGAGGAAGGAGAGAAGGAAGGAAGGAAAGGAGTAGAGAGGGAGGAAAAGAGGAAGGAAGGAAGGAAGGAGAGAAGGAAGGAAAGGAGTAAGGAGGAAAAAGGGAGGAAGGAGAGAAGGAAGGAAGGAAAGGAGTAGAGAGGGAGGGAAGAAAGTAGTAAGGATGGAGGAAAGAATGAAATGAGTAAGGAGAGAAGGGAGGAAAAGGAAGGAAAGGGGAAGGGAGGAAGGAAGGAAGGAGGAAAAAGGAAGGAAGGAAAGGAGGGGAAAAGGAAGGAAATGAGGGAGGAAAAGAGTAAGGAAGCAAGGACAGGAGTAAGGATGGAAGAAGGAAGGAAATGAGTAAGGAGGGAGGGAGGAAAAGAGGAAGGAAGGAAGGAAAGGAGTAGGGAGGGAGGAAAAGAGTATGGAAGGAGTGGATGAACGACGGAAGAAATTAAGAATAAAAAAACGGGGTCAATTTGACCCGCGAGGACGACTGCATCACTACAACATTGTCTGATATGGTAAGAAACAAGCAGACAGATTGTAAAACCAGGTTGTAAACAGTTTAATCACTTTATTTGGAGGTAAAACTAAAAAGTAAGTAAACCTAAAATGTTACTGATACCCGCTGAAGGCAATGGGAACAACTACGGCAAGCACAGTAGGTCAAAGTTGAGCTATAGGAAGTAGTATGTAAGCTGTGATGGGTTTACAGTTTTGAGGTAATGATTTTCTCTTCCCTCTGCTAAATAACTCTGACTACCCTAGAGCATTATTTACAACCTGTCTGACTGTTTGTGGGTTTTCTTTTTTTTTTTTTTTTTACCCACCAGACTTCTTTTTATGGGGGGGGGTCGTATAATAAAACAATATACAGCCTATTGCCATGGAATCCGTTGGACATGTATTAATAACCTGAATCTGTGCGCATGAATAAATAAATATTGTGCACACATATTTTTGCGAGTTCACGGTTTATGGAAATAGTGAAGTAAAGCTTTGCATCCATTCATAGCGTTCAGGAATTAAAGCCTGGGAATATAACTCTTCCCATAAAAAGTGTTTCAGTAATGTTTCTGTCATGCAGCGTTTAAAGTGGTCGTCATCCCAGCTAAATAAAAGCACATTGAGACCATACATACAGTAATATCCCATAATGCTTTGCTCTTACTATAGGAGGGGAAACGAGTGAGTCACAGCAGGATTGATGTACACATCCACGTGAAATAGGTGAAGGCACTAAAATAGAAACTGCAGAGAAGCTCTCAAATAGTGAAAATGCATCTCTGTGTGTGTGTGTGTGTGTGTGTGTGTGTGTGTGTGTGTGTGTGTGTGTGTGTGTGAGGCCTTCACTTAGTGTTTAGTTCACATCGCTTTGCTCTCATCAGTGCACTCAGACCTCTCTCTCTCTCTCTCTCTCTCTCTCTTCCTCCTTCTCTCTCTCTCTCTCTCTCTCTCTCTCTCTCTCTCTCTCTCTCTCTCTCTCTCTCTCTCTCTCTCTCTCTCTCTCTCTCCGTCTGTCTGTCTGTCTCTCTCCCTCTCTCTTTCTCTCCTCCTTTCCCTCCTCCCTCTCCCTCTCTCCCCCCTTACACTCTCTCTCTCTCCCCCTCTCTCCTTCTCTCTTCTCTCTCTCTCTCTCTCTCTCTCTCTCTCTCTCTCTCTCTCTCTCTCTCTCTCTCTCTCTCTCTCTCTCCCCCCTCTCCTTCTCTCTCTCTCCCTCTCTCCTTCTCTCTCTCCTTCCCTTTCTCTCTCTCTCTCCTCTCTCTCTCTCTCTCTCTCTCTCTTCTGCATCCCCTTAGATCCCTTGTTTAGTTCAGTGCTGTGTTCTAACATCGTATCCTCATGTGAACACAATGTGGAGCTGATTTACTCAACGTTAGCTTTTTGTAACAAACCTTTGCAAACTTGACATCACTTGCAAAATATGTGCGAGCTGATCTACTAACCCGCTGCTCCGAGATAATAACTGATGTCCATTTAGTACGTTTGACTTAATGAATATGAGATATGAGGAGTTTTAACCTCAGTGTGTGAAATACAGAGAGGAGAAAATGTAAATATGTGATTTACCAAACCTGAAGGTAATGTTGCTGATTGTAACTGAGTCTATAAGTTTGAAGGGCAGGTATTAACCGGCTGTTACTATGGAGACGAGGAGACGTTCAAGAGAACATTAAACTTCAGTATACACCTCCAGCCAAAGTTTGGACTCATTTTCTTATTTAAATGAATTGTCCAAACTTCTTAACTGGTGTTTTGGTCATTATGGGACTTATGGACATTTAAGTTTAGGTTCCTTTTTTTTTTTTCTATAATATTATTAGTAGCAGTTCTCTGTCTTCATGGTAGGCTGTTTTAACCTTCCTGTCGTCCTCCCAGGTCAAATTGACCCCGTCTGTTTTGACTGTTTCCTTCTTTCCCTTCCTTCATCCCCATTTCTTCCTTCCTTCTGTCCTCCCTCCCTTCCTTCCTTCCTCCCTCCTTTCCGTCCTTCTTCCTCCCTTCCTTCCTTCCTCCCTCCTTTCTGTCCTTCTTCCTCCCTTCCTTCCCCCCTCCTTTCCTTCTTTCCCCCCTCCTTTCCTTCCTTCCTCCCTCCTTTCCTTCCTTCCTCCCACCCTCCCTTCCGTCCTTCCTTTCCTTCCTTCCCCCCTTCTTCTTTCCTTCTTTCCCCCCTCCTTTCCTTCCTTCCTCCCTCCTTTCCTTCCTTCTTCCTCCCTTCCTTCCTCCCTCCTTTACTTCCTTCCTCCCTCCTTTACTTCCTTCTCCCTCCTTTCTTTCCTTCCTCCCTCCCTCCCTTCCTTCCTTCTTCCTCCCTTCCTTCCTCCCTCCTTTATTTCCTTCCTCCCTCCTTTCCTTCCTTCCGTCCTTCTTCCTTTCCATCCTTCTTCCTCCCTTCCTTCCTTCCTCCCTCCTTTCCTTCCTTCCCCCCTCCTTTCCTTCCTTCCTCCCTCCCTTCCTTCCTTCTTCCTCCCTCCCTTTTTTCCTTCCTCCTTTCCTTCCTTCCTCCCTCCTTTCCTTCCTTCCTCCCTCCCTCCCTCCCTTCTTTCCTCCCTCCTTTCCTTCCTTCCTTCCTCCTAAAGTTATATTCCATAGTTGTAGCATCGTCTCCCAGCTGACTGCAGATTGAAGCTCTCTCAGGGAGCAGACTGATACAGAAGCTAATACGATAGCTTCCTCCATTTGTAACTCTCCGGCTCTTCGTTCCCTTAGCAAAGGTCAGAACTGTCAGGATGGTTTGTAATTGGTCGAGGTGTGAATTTGCTCTACATGAAGTCAGCGTGTGGGTTTTGATTGCAGCTGTTTCACTGAGATGAATTGATCTCTGTCGCTATGACGATGCAAGATGCAAAAAGTGAGACTAATAAACAGGCGTTTGTCTTCATGGCTCTCAGGTTAGAAGAGGAGTAAACAGAATTCTGCATTAACTGGATCATCAAAAAACTAAAAGCTGGAGGGGGGTGGAGGGGGTGGGGGGGGAAATTAGGGGTCACATGGGAGAGCAGCTCTTCAACCTCAATTTAGTTTTCAAAAAATGTAATTAATATGATGAGTCCCTTATGATCCATCACAGTTTCCCTTTTTACTCCTTTCTTTTTTCCCCTCCTCTTCATTTAATTCAAAACCTTCTTCTTCTATATTCTTCTTCTTCTTCTCTTCTATATTCTTCTTCTTCTTCTCTTCTATATTCTTCTTCTTCTTCTCTTCTATATTCTTCTTCTTCTCTTCTATATTCTTCTTCTTCTTCTCTTCTATATTCTTATATTCTTCTTCTTCTTCTATATTCTTCTTCTATGTTCTTCTTCTATATTCTACATTCTTCTTTTCTATATTCTTCTTCTTCTTCTCTTCTTCTATATTCTTCTTCTTCTTCTCTTCTATATTCTTCTTCTTCTTCTCTTCTATATTCTTCTTCTTCTTCTTCTTCTTCTTCTTCTATATTCTTCTATATTCTTCTTCTTCTTCTTCTTCTATATTCTACATTCTTCTTCTTATTCTTCTTCTTCTTCTTCTTCTTCTACATTCTTCTTCTACATTCTTCTTCTTCTACATTCTTATTCTTCTTCTATATTCTTCTTCTGCTATATTCTTATTCTTCTTCTCTTCTATATTCTTCTTCTCCTTCTTCTTCTATATTCTTCTTCTTCTCCTTCTTCTATATTCTATATTCTTCTTCTTCTCTTCTATATTCTTCTTCTCCTTCTTCTTCTATATTCTATATTCTTCTTCTTCTTCTTCTTCTATATTCTTCTTCTCTTCTATATTCTTCTTCTTCTCTTCTATATTCTTCTTCTACATTCTTCTTCTGCTCTTCTATATTCTTCTTCTTCTCTTCTATATTCTTCTTCTCTTCTATATTCTTCTTCTTCTCTTCTATATTCTTCTTCTTCTCCTTCTTCTATATTCTTCTTCTACATTCTTCTTCTATGTTCTTCTTCTATATTCTTCTTCTTCTTCTCTTCTATATTCTTCTTCTACATTCTTCTTCTATGTTCTTCTTCTTCTATATTCTTCTTCTTCTTCTCTTCTATATTCTTCTTCTTCTATATTCTTCTTCTTCTTCTACATTCTTCTTCTTCTTCTTCTTCTTCTATATTCTACATTCTTCTTCTTCTTCTACATTCTTCTTCTTCTACATTCTTCTTCTTCTACATTCTTATTCTTCTTCTATATTCTTCTTCTGCTATATTCTTATTCTTCTTCTCTTCTCCTTCTTCTTCTTCTATATTCTTCTCCTTCTTCTATATTCTATATTATTCTTCTTCTCTTCTATATTCTTCTTCTTCTCCTTCTTCTTCTATATTCTATATTCTTCTTCTTCTTCTTCTATATTCTTCTTCTTCTTCTTCTATATTCTTCTTCTCTTCTATATTGTTCTTCTTCTCTTCTATATTCTTCTTCTACATTCTTCTTC
Source organism: Scomber japonicus (assembly GCF_027409825.1). NCBI lineage: Eukaryota > Metazoa > Chordata > Actinopteri > Scombriformes > Scombridae > Scomber > Scomber japonicus. Next base: position 3,682,293 of record NC_070588.1, on the reverse strand, counting down.
TGCTTTTCTATATTCTTCTTCTTCTTCTTCTTCTCTTCTATATTCTTCTTCTTCTCTTCTATATTCTTCTTCTTCTCCTTCTTCTATATTCTTCTTCTACATTCTTCTATGTTCTTCTTCTACATTCTTCTATGTTCTTCTTCTTCTTTCTTCTATATTCTTCTTCTTCTTCTTCTATATTCTTCTTCTTCTTCTCTTCTATATTCTTATATTCTTCTTCTTCTTCTATATTCTTCTTCTATGTTCTTCTTCTATATTCTACATTCTTCTTTTCTACATTCTTCTTCTTCTTCTGTTATATTATTCTTCTTCTCTTCTATATTTTTCTTCTCTTCTATATTCTTCTTCTTCTTTTCTATATTCTTCTTCTTCTCTTCTATGTTCTTCTATCTTCTTCTTCTCTTCTATATTCTTCTTCTATGTTCTTCTTCTTCATCTTCTATATTCTACATTCTTCTTCTATATTCTTCTTCTTCTCTTCTATATTCTTCTTCTTCTTCTTCTATATTGTACATTCTTCTTCTTCTATATTCTTCTTCATTTTCTCTTCTATATTCTTCTTCTCTTCTATATTCTTCTTCTTCTTCTTCTATATTTTTCTATATTTTTCTTCTTCTCCTTCTTCTTCTTCTTCTATATTCTTCTTCTATATTCTTCCTCTTCTCTTCTATATTCTTCTTCTTCTCTTCTATATTCTTCTTCTTCTTCTCTTCTATATTCTTCTTCTTCTCTTCTATATTCTTCTTCTCTTCTATATTCTTCTTCTCTTCTATATTCTTCTTCTTCTCTTCTATATTCTTCTCTTCTATATTCTTCTTCTTCTTCTCTTCTATATTCTTCTTCTTCTTCTCTTCTATATTCTTCTTCTTCTTCTCTTCTATATTCTTCTTCTTCTTCTCTTCTATATTCTTCTTCTCTTCTATATTCTTCTTCTTCTCTTCTATGTTCTTCTATCTTCTTCTTCTCTTTTATATTCTTCTTCTATGTTCTTCTTTTTCATCTTCTATATTCTACATTCTTCTTCTTCTATATTCTTCTTCTTCTCTTCTATATTCTTCTTCTTCTTCATCTATATTGTACATTCTTCTCTTCTATATTCTTCTTCTTCTTCTTCTATATTCTTCTATATTCTTCTTCTTCTCCTTCTTCTTCTCCTTCTATATTCTTCTTCTATATTCTTCCTCTTCTCTTCTATATTCTTCTTCTTCTCTTCTATATTCTTCTTCTTCTTCTCTTCTATATTCTTCTTCTTCTTCTCTTCTATATTCTTCTTCTCTTCTATATTCTTCTTCTTCTTCTATATTCTTCTTCTTCTTCTATATTCTTCTTCTCTTCTGTTATATTCTTCTTCTTCTCTTCTATATTCTTCTTCTCTTCTATATTCTTCTACTTCTCTTCTATATTCCTCTTCTTCTTCTCTTCTATATTCTTCTTCTTCTCTTCTATATTCTTCTTCTTCTCTTCTATATTCTTCTTCTTCTCTTCTATATTCTTCTTCTTCTTCTATATTCTTCTATATTCTTCTTCTTCTTCTTCTTCTTCTATATTCTTCTTCTTCTATATTCTTCTTCTTCTTCTTCTTCTATATTCTTCTTCTTCTCTTCTATATTCTTCTCTTCTATATTCTTCTTCTTCTATATTCTTCTTCTATATTCTTCTTCTTCTTCTATATTCTTCTTCTTCTTCTATATTCTTCTTCTATATTCTTCTTCTGCTATATTCTTCTTCTTCTTCTCTTCTATATTCTTCTTCTTCTTCTTCTTCTATATTCTACATTCTTCTTCTTCTGTTATATTCTTCTTCTTCTTCTTTTTCTCTTCTATATTCTTCTTCTATATTCTTCTTCTTCTCTTCAATATTCTTCTTCTTCTACTTCTATATTCTTTTTCTCTTCTATATTCTTCTTCTTCTACTTCTATATTCTTCTATATTGTGGCACTGAGACCTGCTGTTAACCTCACCTGTGTTTTCAGTGTCAAACAAATTGCATCAGCGCTGATTCATGGCATTATTAAACATCAATAAAACTCCGAGACAAGTATCTGCTGCCTCCAAAACACAATGTGCTATTACATCCGATAAATAATCTCTCCAGCGCTCTAAAAACCACCTCAGGGTTTCATTTGGAGGAGAAAGGTATAAGAGGAAGCTGTTTTTATTTCCTCAGGTGAGAAGGGAAGGAATCATTTGTGGATGAGTGAGGAAGAGGATGAGGAGGAGGAGGAGGAGGAGGGAATGAAAGACAACACAAGAAAAGTGTAATCCATGGCGACTGTGCTGGATCAGTGAGTGTAAGATGAAGGTATTACGCTGGTATTAACCTTCGCTGGGTCGTTTTCAGTGCTCACCACTTCCCTGATATCCACATGCGGGGGATGACATGAACTCTCATTTATCAGCATCTCCTGGTTTGTTCCTAATCAGAGCCAGAAAGACCTGGAATAAGCCACTTAAGCAACTGCTCAGGGTCCCCTCCTGTTGCCCCCTAGCTGCATAAAACATGATTAAAGTCCCCTGTTCATTTTTTTTTTAATCATCATTACTCAATATTATCTTCCTGGTCTTTGTTCTGTTTTTGATGTTTTCATTAGAGCTGAACAGAAACGATGGCTGGGACTGGTATCTTATCTTCAGTGTCATGTCTAATTACGTCTGCGAACATTATAAAGCAATCATCTAAAATTCCTCCTTTTTTTTTTTTTTTACTATGTGACCATGAAGAGTACACAACATGCAGTTAGAAGGCTTGAAATGTAGTGATAGATGAGGCTCCAAGTCTGCTCAATAAAGACTCAAAAGTCTTAAAGGGGTAAAACTCTTTTTTATGATTTTCTATCATGTATATATATATATACTGTTACTGGGGATTTCCACCGGCTCCGTCAGCGGCTGCACCACGGTTTAGCTCCGTCCTTTGCTCGGTGTCAACTCACACCGGGAGCGTTACAGCAGCGGAGCTCTGGGAGAGAAATCTGCCTTTTAAAATGAAGTTGCACTGTTAATACAGTAATTACGGCAGCCCAATCAAATCCGAACGAGAGCCTTTAGTCTACCGTAATTACTGTAGTAGCAGCACAATCAAATCTGAACTAGTGCCTTTAGTCTACCGTAATTACTGTAGTAGCAGCCCAATCAAATCAGAACGAGTGCCTTTAGTCTACCGTAATTACTGTAGTAGCAGCACAGTCAAATCCGAACGAGTGCCTTTAGCCTATCGTAATTATTGTAGTAGCAGCACAGTCAAACCCGAACGAGAGTCTTTAGTCTACCGTAATAACTATAGTAGCAGCACAGTCAAATCCGAACGAGAGCCTTTAGTCTACAGTAATTACTGTAGTAGCTAGTCTACCGTAATGACTGTAGTAGCAGCACAGTCAAATCCGAACGAGAGCCTTTAGTCTACCGTAATTACTGTAGTAGCAGCACAGTCAAATCCGAACGAGAGCCTTTAGTCTACCGTAATTACTGTAGTAGCTAGTCTACCGTAATTACTGTAGTAGCAGCACAATCAAACCCGAACGAGTGCCTTTAGTCTACCGTAATTACTGTAGTAGCAGCACAGTCAAACCCGAACGAGAGTCTTTAGTCTACCGTAATAACTATAGTAGCAGCACAGTCAAATCCGAACAAGAGCCTTTAGTCTACCGTAATTACTATAGTAGCAGCACAGTCAAATCCGAACGAGAGCCTTTAGCCTACCGTAATTATTGTAGTAGCAGCACAGTCAAATCCGAACGAGAGCCTTTAGTCTACCGTAATTACTGTAGTAGCAGCACAGTCAAATCCGAACAAGAGCCTTTAGTCTACCGTAATTACTGTAGTAGCAGCACAGTCAAATCCGAACGAGAGCCTTTAGTCTACCGTAATTACTGTAGTAGCAGCACAGTCAAATTCCAACGAGTGCCTTTAGTCTACCGTAATTACTGTAGTAGCAGCACAGTCAAATACGAACGAGAGCCTTTAGTCTACCGTAATTACTGTAGTAGCAGCCCAATGAAATCAGAACGAGTGCCTTTAGCCTACCGTAATTATTGTAGTAGCAGCACAGTCAAATCCGAACGAGTGCCTTTAGTCTACCGTAATTACTGTAGTAGCAGCCCAATGAAATCAGAACGAGAGCCTTTAGTCTACCGTAATTATTGTAGTAGCAGCACAGTCAAATCCGAACAAGAGCCTTTAGTCTACCGTAATTATTGTAGTAGCAGCACAGTCAAATCTGAACGAGTGCCTTTAGTCTACCGTAATTACTGTAGTAGCTAGTCTACCGTAATTACTGTAGTAGCAGCACAACTAAACAGCCCGATTTTGTTAACTTGCTCAAATGTAGTTGATTTGGTCATTTTCTTCTTCCTTCCTTCCTTCTGTCCTTCCTTCCTCCCTCCCTCCTTCTGTCCTTCCCTCCTTCCTTCCTGTCTTTCCTCCCTCCCTCCCTACTCCCACCCCCACCTTCCTCCCTTCTTTCTTTCCTCCCTTCCTTCTTTCCTTTCCTTTCCTCCATCCATCCTTCCTTCCTTCCTTCCTTTCTCCCTCCCTCCATCCATCCTTCCTTCCTTCCTCCCTCCCATCAACAACAGGAGGTTTAAGATAAGCCTGATAATCTCACTTCCTGCATGCAGAGTTTAACTTAGTCCTCCAGCCTTCTTCTTCTTCTTCTTCTTCTTCTTCTTCTTCTTCTTCTTCTTCTCCTTCTTCTTCTTCTTCTTCTTCTTTTCCCCTCATACACAAAAAGTAAAGTAAAACACGTTGAATACATTTATAGAGAAACTGTCTGAAACCATTTTCACAATTTCAGCGTCTCGGCCTCGTCTGTGCCAGCTGGCTCGTCGCTCGGCGTTTCAGTGCGACCATTCGGAAAAGCAATAAACTCCTTTTACCTCCAGACGTGATTGGACAACACACACATCGCACAAACCGATCTATTTTTAAGTGCCCCCCCCCCCCCCCCCCTGCTGTGAGGCTGTCTGTTTATTTGTCACTGTTCTCGTTCAGCGTGTAGTAACAAAGAAAAAGTCCTCCACAACACACACACATATACACACACACACACACATACACACACAGTAACACACACACACACACACACACACACAGACACATACACACAGTAACACAAACACACACACAGTAACACAACACACACACACACACACACACAGTAACACACACACAGTAACACACACACACACACACACAGTAACACACACACACACATACACACACAAACAAACACACACACACACACACATACACACACACAGTAACACACACACAGTAATACACACATACATACACAGTAACACATACACATACACAGTAACACACACACATACAAACACACACACAGTAACACACACACATACACATACACATACAGTAACACACACACACACACAGTAACACACACACACACACACACACACAGTAACACACATAGTAACACACACACACAGTAACACACACACACACACAGTAACACACACACACACAGTAACACACATACACAGTAACACACACACACACAGTAACACATACACACACACAGTAAAACACACACACACACAGTAACACATACACACACACAGTAACACACACACACACACACACACAGTAACACACACACACAGTAACACACACACACACAGTAACACACACACACACAGTAACACACACACACACAGTAACACATACACACACACAGTAAAACACACACACACACAGTAACACATACACACACACAGTAACACACACACACACACACACACAGTAACACAAACACACACACACACAGTAACACACACACACACACACACACACACACAGTAACGTAAACACACACACACACAGTAACACACACACACACACACATACACAGTAACACACACACAGTAACACACAAACACATATACACAATAACACACACACACACACACACACAGTAACACACATACACAGTAACACAGTGTGTGTGTTTGTATGTATGTGTGTTACTGTGTATGTGTGTGTGTGTGTGTGTGTTACTGTGTATGTGTATGTATGTGTGTTACTGTATGTGTGTGTGTGTGTTACTGTGTATGTGTATGTATGTGTGTTTGTATGTGTGTGTGTGTATTACTGTATATGTGCGTTACTGTTAATGTTTGTGTGTGATACTGTGTGTGTGCGTGTTACTATGTGTATGTGTGTGTGTGTGTGCGTGTTACTATGTGTATGTGTGTGCTACTGTGTGTGTGTGTATGTGTGTGTTACTGTGCGTATGTGTGTGTTACTGTGTGTGTGTTACAGTGTGTGTGTGTGTGTGTGTGTGTGTGTGTGTGTATGTGTGTATGTGTGTATGTGTATGTATATGTGTGTGTGTGTGTGTGGTTTCAGGCAGTGGTCTGAACCCAGGATGAATAGTAAACGCTGGCTCTCCTGACTCCTGTTACTGTGTGTGTGTGTGTGTGTTACTGTGTATGTGTGTGTGTGTGTCTGCAGACCCCTGGGAAGAATTGTCACATATTTCTGTCAGCAGGAAGAATTCGAGTGCCTCTGGAAGAACCTCGACGACACTCATTTAATCTTTGTGAAACAGCTTCTCGATGATAGAAAGTGTTTAAAGTCGACCGGTCCCCAGAACTCCTGTAAAACAATGATCAACCTCACATGTAATATCATAGAAACTGATTCCTTAAGCTGCTCAAAAGACACAACCAGGTTAAGAGAAGCAACCTTGAACTCAAATTGACCCTTTCTTCCTTCCTTCTGTCCTTCCTTCTTCCTTCCTTCCTTCCTTCTTCCTTCCTTCCTCCCTTCCTTCTTTCCTTCCTTCCTCCCTCCTTTCCTTCCTTCGTCCTCCCTTCCTTCTCCCTTTCTTTCCTTCCTTACTCCCTTCTCCCTTTCTTTCCTTCCTTCCTCCCGTCTTCCTCCCTTCCTTCCTTCTCCCTTTCTTTCCTTCCTTCCTCCCTTCTTTCCTTCCTTCCTCCCACCTTCCTTCCTTCCTTCATTCCCTCCTCCTTTCCTTCCTTCTTCCTTCCTTCCTTCCTTCCTTCCTTCCCCCTTTCTTTCCTTCCTTCCTTCCCCCTTTCTTTCCTTCTTCCTTCCTTCCTTCCTTCCTTCCTCCTTTATACACTTCCTTCCTCCCTCCTTCCTTTCTTCATTCCCCCCTTTCCTTCCTTCCTTCCTTCCCCCTTTCTTTCCTTCCTTTCCTTTCTCCTTCCTTCTTCCTTCCTCCCTCCTTTACTCCTTCCTTCCTTCCTTCCTTTTTCCTCCCTTCCTTCCTCGACTGTACGACAACAGAAGGGTTAAAGATTTCAATCACTAGCTTTGAGGTAGAGGGCACCGACACCCGAGCGAGGACAGACATTCAAACAACGATGTATTATTCATCCTCCACTTTGTGCTCCTGTATTCCTCAAATAACATCAAGGATACAAACTGGCACAGATCACAGTGTGAGAGCTGCTGCTCTGTCTGTTGTCCGACTGTGAGGGGTGTGATCAACCCTAACACATCTGAGCAGACCAGGTCTCCAGACAATCTCCCCGAGTTTGGAAGAGACTTTTTACACACATGTGGACAGACACACACACACACACACACACACACACACACACAGAGAGAGAGAGAGATACACACACACAGAAAACACTTCAGACATCATTATTTGCTGAAATAAGCTTATCTGTGAAGATCCACACACTAGTTTATATGCATCAAATACCCCTTTCCCACCGAGCTGGAGCCAGTGCTGGTTCGGAGCTAGTGCTAGAGCCAGTGCTCAGTTGGTGCTAATCCAAGAACCTCTTATGAACCTGTTGCTTTTCCACCGGCAAGGCGCCACGCGATTACGTCACTGTATAACGTAGCCAGCGCACGCCTTTGAAGCACTTCCATGATTCACCAGTTAGAGGCAGCAACATAGCGCAAGGCATCTAGCCTGCCGGAAATGAAGACGAAGAAGAAGAAGAAGAAAATAAAAAGAAGACAGCTCTGGCAAAAAAATGATAATAGTACTTTTAATCAACAAATCTTTAACCCTCTGTAAATGCCACGCTAGTCAGCTAATGAACATTAACCCCGCTAGCCGGCTAATAAACGTTGGCCCTGCTAGTCTGCTAATAAACGTTAGCCCCGCTAGCCGGCTAATAAACGTTAACCCCGCTAATCAGCTAATAAATGTTAACCCCGCTAGCCAGCTAATAAACGTTAGCCCCGCTAGCCAGCTAATAAACGTTAGCCCCATTAGCCGGCTAATAAACATTAGCCCCGCTAGCCGGCTAATAAACATTAACCCCGCTAGCCGGCTAATAAACGTTAACCCTGCTAGCCGGCTAATAAGCGTTAGCCCAGTCCACTGACGTAATCGGTTCTTGCTTTACACCAGCAAAGAGTTGGTGCTCCAGTTCTGAGGCTCGGGGCTGGAGCTTTGGCGGTGGAAAAGCAAAGAACCGGTGCTTAGTCAGGCTCTGGCTCCAAACCAGCACCATCTACATCTCGGTAGAAAAGGAGTAAAACTGTACTGTATTTCTCCCATGGGTCAAAAAAATAAACTTTCATATGTAAAAAACTTCGACAGCCTTTCCAGTAACCTGGTGGGACCAAAATACCTCACATAGTTTCTCCAAAACAAAATACAACTCTTCACAAGAAAATGAATATATTCATAAAGAATGTGTTAGTCATGTGTTAGTCCTTTTCTAAATACTTACTATAAAGCATGATATATCTTCTTCCTCTCAGCTGTAGAGCCTGTTGTAGTCTAAAAACAATGATTACCATAAACACACACAGTGTAGTTTATTTTGAGTCACTTCCACATTTACCATCTTGCTTTAGTAAAAATGAACCTTTAGTGTATTAAATCACAGCTGAAAACACTCCCAAAAATGTATTCCTGTTTATGTTTCTAAAAAAAGCTGCAGTGCTCGGCTGTTTTTGAAAATTACAAAGCATTTATTTTAGAAATAAAACATATTATTTTTGAGCTGCTTTGAAGGATTAACATCTTCAATATGACCACAGTGGTTGGAGAGTTACCAGGTTGTATTAACCCTCCTGTTGTCCTCGAGTCAAGGAAGGAAGGGAGGAAGAAGGAAGGAAGGAGGAAGGGAGGAGGGAAGGTGGGGGGAAGGAAGGAAGGGAGGAAGAAAGGGGGATGGAGGAAAGAAGGTAGGAAGGAGGGAGGAAAGAAGGAGGGAGGGAAGGAGGGAAGGAAAGAAGGAAGGGAGGAAGGAAAGAAGGAAGGAGTGATGGGGGAGGGAGGAAGGAAAGAAGGAAGGAGTGATGGGGGAGGGAGGAAGGACAGAAGGAAGGAAGAAAGGGAGGGAGATAGGAAGGAAGGAGGGAGGGAGGAAGGAAGGGAATGAAGGAGGGAGGGAGGGAAAAAGGAAAAGAGGAAGGAAGGGAGGAAGGACAGAAGGTAGGAAGAAATGGGGAGGAAGGAAGGAAGGGAGGAAGGAAGGAAGGAACAGTCAAAACAGACGGGGTCAATTTGACCCGGGAGGACGACACAAAGGAGGGAAGGAATAAGGAGGAAAAGATGAAGGAAGGAAGGGAGGAAAGGATGATGAGGAAGAGAAAGAAGGAAAGGATGATGAGGAAGAGAAGGAAGGGAGGAAGGACAGAAGGAAGGAAAGGATGAGGAGGAAGACAAGTAAGGAGAGAAGGAGGGAAGGAATGAAGGACGAAAGGGAGTAAGGAAGGAAGGAAAGGAGTATGGAAGGAGTTAGGAGCAAAGAAAGAGGGAAGGAGGGGAAGAATGAAGGACGAAATTAAGAAAAAAGGAAGGAAGGAAGGAACATTTAAAACACGGGGTCAATTTGACCCGGGGAGGACAACAGGAGGGTAAACTGAAGTCCATGTAAAGTGAATCTCTTCCTACTGGAGCAAACATCAGCTGGCTCTTTGTGATGATTAAAAATGGACTCCAACACATTAAAATGCTCAAATCATGGAGTTAAAACTTCATCTTCAGGCTTAAATCAGCAGTTAGGATCCAGTTGAGAGACGCTGCAGAGACACCTGACATTGCTGGGAGGCGTTACTGAGGATAAACTGTCCATCTCACACCCTTCAAAAGAGGATCAGACCAGCAGGCCTCGGTAGAAGAATCATCCTAGAATATCAAATTAAAGGTTAGAAGTGCTGAAGCATGCTGGGGGATGAAAAATCTCACTGCCCACATGACCCAGAGCAGCTACAGGAAAACGAAAATGTGCTTTGACTGACATGAACACAGCAAGTTATTTATCAATTTATGACAATACCAGGAGACTCATTAAAGATAAGTTCTATAAAACACTCAACTAAACCCTGAACACATCTCTGAAGACTCAAATACAAGATATAAGATAGCACTCGGTAATGGGATGAAGGAAGGAAGGAAGGATTGAAAGGAGTAAGGAGGGAGGGAGGGAAGGAAGGAAGGAAGGATTGAAAGGAGTAAGGAGGGAGGGAAAGAGGAAGGGAGGAAGGAGAGAAGGAAGGGAGGAAGGAAAGAAGGAAGGAAAGGAGCAAGGAAGGGAGGAAGTAAGAAGAGAAGGAAGGGAGGAAGGATTGAAAGGAGGGAGGGAAGGAAGAAAGGAGGGATGGAGGGAAAGAGGAAGGAAAGAAGGAGAGAAGGAAGGAAGGATGGAAGGAAGTGAGGAAAGAAGTATGGAAGGAGGAGGGAGCAAAGAAAGAGGGAAGGAGGGGAAGAATGAAGGAAAAATTAAAGAAATAGGAAGGAAGGAAGGATTGAAAGGAGTAAGGAGGGAGGGAGGGAAGGAAGGAAGGATTGAAAGGAGTAAGGAGGGAGGGAAAGAGGAAGGGAGAAAGGAGAGAAGGAAGGGAGAAAGGAAGGGAGGAAGGAAAGAAGGAAGGAAAGGAGCAAGGAAGGGAGGAAGTAAGAAGAGAAGGAAGGGAGGAAGGATTGAAAGGAGGGAGGGAAGGAGGAAGGAAGAAAGTAAAGGAGTAAGGAGGGATGGAGGGAAAGAAGAAGGAAGTAAGGAGAGAAGGAAGGGCGGAGGGAAGCAAGGAAGGATGGAAGGAAGTGAGGAAAGAAGGATGGAAGGAGGAGGGAGCAAAGAAAGAGGGAAGGAGGGGAAGAATGAAGGAAAAATTAAAGAAATAGGAAGGAAGGAAGGAAGGAAGGAAGGAAGGGAGGCCATGGTAGAAGAATGATCCTAGAATATCAAATTAAAGGTTAGAAGTGCTGAAGCATGCTGGGGGATAAAAAATCTCACTGCCCACATGACCCAGAGCAGCTACAGGAAAACCAAAATGTGCTTTGACTGACATGAACACAGCAAGTTATTTATCAAGTTATGACAATACCAGGAGACTCATTAAAGATAAGTTCTATAAAACACTCAACTAAACCCTGAACACATCTCTGAAGACTCAAATACAAGATATAAGATAGCACTCTGTAATGTTTAACCCTCCTGTTGTCTTCGAGTCAAGGTAGGACAGGAGGAAGGAAGGAGAGAAGGAAGGGAGGAAGGAAAAGTGGAAGGAAGGAGTGAAGGAAAGGAGTAAGGAGGGAGGTAAGGAGGAAGGAGAGAAGGATGGAAAGAGGGAAAGAGGAAGGAAGTAAGAAGAGAAGGAAGGAAAGGAGGAGTGAAGGAAGGAAGGAGAAAAGGAGTAAGGAGGGAGGGAAAGAGGAAAGGAGGAAGGAAGGAAAGGAGGGAGAGAGGGAAAGAGGAAGGAAGTAAGAAGAGAAGGAAGGGAGGAAGGATTGAAAAGAGTAAGGAGGGAGGGAAGGAAGGAAAGGAGCAAGGAAGGGAGGAAGTAAGAAGAGAAGGAATGGAGGAAGGATTGAAAGGAGGGAGGGAAGGAGGAAGGAAGAAAGTAAAGGAGGGATGGAGGGAAAGAGGAAGGAAGTAAGGAGAGAAGGAAGGGGCGGAAGGAAGCAAGGAAGGATGGAAGGAAGTGAGGAAAGAAGTATGGAAGGAGGAGGGGGCAAAGAAAGAGGGAAGGAGGGGAAGAATGAAGGAAAAATTAAAGAAATAGGAAGGAAGGAAGGAAGGGAGGGAGGGAGGCCATGGTAGAAGAATGATCCTAGAATATCAAATTAAAGGTTAGAAGTGCTGAAGCATGCTGGGGGATAAAAAATCTCACTGCCCACATGACCCAGAGCAGCTACAGGAAAACCAAAATGTGCTTTGACTGACATGAACACAGCAAGTTATTTATCAAGTTATGACAATACCAGGAGACTCATTAAAGATAAGTTCTATAAAACACTCAACTAAACCCTGAACACATCTCTGAAGACTCAAATACAAGACATAAGATAGCACTCGGTAATGTTTAACCCTCCTGTTGTCTTCAGGTCAAGGAAGGACAGGAGGAAGGAAGGAAGAAAGGAGAGAAGGAAGGGAGGAAGGAAGGGAGTAAGGAGAGAAGGACAGGAGGAAGGAAGGAAGGGAGGAAGGAGGGAGGGAAGAAGGAAGGAAGGAAAGGAGTAAGGAGGGAGGGAAGGAAGGATTGAAAGGAGGAAGGAAGAAAGGAAAGGAGGGATGGAGGGAAAGAGGAAGGAAGGAAGGAAGCATTGAAAGAAGTCAGGAGGGTGGAAGGAAAGGAGGAAAGAAGGAGTGAAGGAAGAAAGGAGAGAAGGAAGGGACGATGGAAAGGAGTAAGGAAGGATTGAAAGGAGTAAGGAGGGAGGGAAGGAGTAAGGAAGGAAGGAAGGGAGGGAGGAGAGAAGGAAGGAAAGAGGGAAAGAGGAAGGAAGGAAGAAAAGAAGGAAGGGAGGAAAGAGAGAAGGAAGGGAAGAAGGAAAGGAGGGAGGAAGGAAAGGAGGAAATAAGGTTGGAAGGAAGTGAGGAAAGAAGTATGGAAGGAGGAGGGAGCAAAGGAAGAGGGAAGGAGGGGAAGAATGAAGGAAAAATTAAAGAAAGAGGGAGGAAGGAAGGAAGGAAGGAAGGAAGGAAGGAAAGAAGAAAAGGCTCAGTGTGAATATTGCTGTGGTTTTATTAGTGGTGCAAACAAGGACACAGTGCCAACAGTTTCACAGAGGAAGGAAGGAAGGGATGAAGGAAAGGAGTAGGGAGGGAGAGAGGGAAAGAGGAAGGAAGTAAGAATAGAAGGAAAGGAGTAAGGAGGGAGGGAGGGAGGGAGAGAGGGAAAGAGGAAGGAAGTAAGAATAGAAGGAAAGGAGGAAGGAAGGAAGACAGGATTGAAAGGAGTAAGGAGGGAGGGAATTAAGGAGAGAAGGAAGGGAGGAAGCAAGGATGGATGAAAAGGTTCAGTGTGAATATTGCTGTGGTTTTAAGAGTGCCAACAGTTTCACAGAGGAAGGAAGGAAGGGACGAAGGAAAGGAGTAAGGAGGGAGGGAAGGAGGAAAGAAGGAAGGAATGAAAGGAGGAAAGGAGTAAGGAGGGAGGGAGGGAGAGAGGGAAAGAGGAAGGAAGTAAGAATAGAAGGAAAGGAGTAAGGAGGGAGAGAGGGAAAGAGGAAGGAAGTAAGAATAGAAGGAAAGGAGGAAGGAAGGAAGACAGGATTGAAAGGAGTAAGGAGGGAGGGAATTAAGGAGAGAAGGAAGGGAGGAAGCAAGGAAGCAAGGATGGATGAAAAGGCTCAGTGTGAATATTGCTGTGGTTTTAAGAGTGCCAACAGTTTCACAGAGGAAGGAAGGAAGGGACGAAGGAAAGGAGTAAGGAGGGAGGGAAGGAGGAAAGAAGGAAGGAAGGAAAGGAGGAAGGAGGGAGGGAGGGAGAGAGGGAAAGAGGAAGGAAGTAAGAATAGAAGGAAAGGAGTAAGGAGGGAGAGAGGGAGAGAGGGAAAGAGGAAGGAAGTAAGAATAGAAGGAAAGGAGTAAGGAGAGAGGGAAGACAGGATTGAAAGGAGTAGGGAGGGAGGGAATTAAGGAGAGAAGGAAGGGAGGAAGCAAGGAAGCAAGGATGGATGAAAAGGCTCAGTGTGAATATTGCTGTGGTTTTAAGAGTGCCAACAGTTTCACAGAAGAAGAAAAGAAAAAGTCAGCTCAGGATCCAAACCCTCTCACATGCCATTGTTCTTATGTTTTAATGTTTTTATGGTATACATGTCTTCCCTCGTTAGTCGAGAGCTTGTTGAGGAGAGCTATGAGCTATGTTTGTTTTAAATGCTGCATTTCTACGGAGGGAACAGAAGAAAGGAGCCGCCACGGTCTTAAAGCTCTGGATACTTATTCTGTCTTAATCTCCCTTGTTACTCTGAAAAGCCTCGTAAAGATCTGAAGTACTTACAGCTCAGAGTCTCTACTACTGCTGGACACTGAAGCTAACATACAAAGACAAGCTAGCTCACTCACTCACTCACTCTCTCACTCACTCTCTCACTCACTCACTCACTCTCTCACTGAGCACTGCTGGGGAGGAGGAAGGGAGGAGAACCCTAACCCTTAAGGAGGGAGAGAGGGAAAGAGGAAGGAAGGAAGGAAGGATGGAGGGAATGAGGAAGGAAGTAAAGAGAGAAGAAAGGGAGGAAGGAAGGGACGAAGGAAAGGAGTAAGGAGGGAGAGAGGGAAAGAGGAAGGAAGTAAGAAGAGAAGGAAGGGAGGGACGAAGGAAGGAAGGAAGGAAAGAAGGAAAGGAGGGAGAGAGGGAATGAGGAAGGAAGTAAAGAGAGAAGAAAGGGAGGAAGGAAGGAAGGGACGGAGGAAAGGAGTAAGGAGGAAGGAAGGGATGAAGGAAAGGAGTAAGGAGGGAGAGAGGGAAAGAGGAAGGAAGTAAGAAGAGAAGGAAGGGAGGGACGAAGGAAAGGAGGAAGGAAGGATGGAGGGAATGAGGGAATGAGGAAGGAAGTAAAGAGAGAAGGAAAGGAGGAAGGAAGTAAGAAGAGAAGGAAGGAAGGAAGGAGAGAGGGAGGAAGGAAGGATGGAGGGAATGAGGAAGGAAGTAAAGAGAGAGGAAAGGAGGAAGGAAGGAAGGGACGAAGGAAAGGAGTAAGGAGGGAGAGAGGGAAAGAGGAAGGAAGTAAGGAATGTCCACTGTTGGACATTGAAGCAAACATACAAAGACAAGCTAGCTCACTCACTCACTCACTCACTGAGCACTGCTGGGAAGTCTGTGCTCTTATTGTGGTAGAAGTGCTTCCTTACAGATGTTTAAACAAGTCTTCAGTTTAATGTTCATAAATGTAATAAACTAATAAAACATCAAAAAGTTGTTTTTATGATAGGTCTTAAATTTTGATATGAGAATACTTACCAATAGTATTACTATTATTATTAGTAGTAGTAGGGCATGGTTACTAACAGTGTGAAGGCCCTATTGGATGTGAAGGAATTATTCTTCTTCCTGTTATATTTTTTCTTCTTCTTTCAAAATAAAAGCATTTTGGAGGCAATTGGCGAAAAATTTGATATTTTATGGTTCTTTAAAATTGAGCCCCTCGCTCCAGATTGACGTAGACTGATGAAGTTTGGTATGCATATGTATCATGTAAAAAAGCACAAAAAAGTCTCTTGGCACCATACCCTAACTCCAACAGGAAGTTGGCCATTTTGATTTGAATTTTCGATTTTGGCTCCATTATCGGCATTTTCACGCCTCGTACTTTAACGAACTCCTCCTAGAGATTTAATCCGACTGACTTCAAATTCACTCAGTGTCATCTTCAGACCTTGTAGATGAAACAATTTCAAAGTCTTTCACCTCTGTCATACCTGGTAGGCGTGGCGTGGCGGCGAATTTCAAGGTTTCGCCATAAAACAGGAAGTCCTTATAACTCCAAACATACATTGTCCAATCTGCCCCAAATTTCTCACACATGTTGAGAGTCCCACTGCAGCCAGATATGTGTGTGGCAGAGCTTTAATTATTATTATTATTATTATTCTTGTTATTATCATTTAAAACATTTTTTAAAAGCCTTCATTATATAAGAGCTGATGTCGCCCTTTTCCTCATTTATCATGTCATTAAAGAACAACATACTTCAATTACTGCACCTGGCTGCTCTACGCATGGAGGCTCATTTCATTTTGGAGCAAATTTTATAATCATATAATATATATATTACCATCCATTATAGAATAACATTAGTTCTGCACGTATGCTCTTCTGGACAACATAATTGCACAGCGAGGTTGTTGACTTTACCCGTGATGATGTAAGGGGAGCAATTTAGCTCGCCGCCAACCGGTGCACCACCTTCCACCTACTCCACCTCCTGCGCCGCACCTCGTAAGCTGATGACAGTTTTAATGAGATTGGGATCAATTTAAGTAGCGTGTGCAGTAAGTTATTACTCCGTTAGAAACTGCTGCTTTCTGTCGGGGGGGGGGGGGGCAACTGCAACTGCTTAGTCTCGATAAATGAGTGACCGACAACATCATGCTTAACCCTCCTGTTGTCCTCGAGTCAAGGAAGGAAGGAAGGGAGGTACAAGGAAGGGAAGAATGAAGGAAAGGTGGAAGGGAGGAAGAAGGAAGGAAAGGAGGGACGGAGGGAGGGAGGGAGGAAGGAAGGAAAGGGGGAAGGGAGGAAAGGAAGGAAAGGAAAGGAGGGAGGAAGGAAGGAAGGGAGGAAGAAGGAAGGAAAGGAGGAAGAAAGATGGAAGGAAAGGAGGGAGGGAGGAAGAAGGGAAGAAGGAAGGGTGGAAAGGAGAGAGGAAGGAAAGGAAGGAGGGAGGGAGGAGGGAGGGAGGAAAGAAGGAAGGAAAGGAGGAAGGAAGGGAGGAAGAAGGAAGGAAAGGAGGAAGAAGGAAGGAAAGAAGGGAGGGAGGGAGGAAAGAAGGAAGGAAGAAGGAAGGAAAGGAGGAAGGGTGGAAGGAAGATGGAAGGAAAGGAGGAAGGAAGGGAGGAAGAAGGAAGGAAGGGAGGAAGAAGGAAGGAAAGGAGGAAGAAGGAAGGAAAGAAGGGAGGGAGGAAGGAAAGAATGAAGGAAGGAAGGGAAGAAGGAAGATGGAAGGAGGGAGGGAGCAAGGAAGGGAGGAAGAAAGAAGGAAAGGTGGAAGGGAAGGAGGAAAGGAGGGAGGAAGGAAGGGGGGATAGAGGAAGTACAGACGGACGAAAGGAAGGGAGGAAAGAAAAAACAGGGACGGGGTCAATTTGACCCGGGAGGACGACACATAAGATGTTAGTTTCTGTTGTGCTGTTGCAGTTTCCTCATAAGAGCAGGAAGTGATGTCATGCCTCTAACTGAACCCTTGTGCTGTTGGTCTCAGCAGGGCTCCTCTCTTACCTCATGGGGGGGGGGGGGGGGGGGGGGTTCTAGGGGGGCTTTCTGTGACCTTTGACCTGTGGTTCTGGTCAAACAGCAGGGTGTGTGATGGGAGAAGAAACAGTACCTTGTCTCTTTTTCTTTTTTTTTGTGGTGCTTATAATCCATCAAACCATGAAGATAGCCAGAGTTCAACATGAACCTGAACCCAACATACATAAATTCATTTTCAAAAAAAAGAGAGAGAGAGACCTGATCTGTTTGGGAACCGGAGCACAGCCAGACCCGACCCGACCCGAATAGACCCCGAGCATAATCGACCCGGTCACAAACATCATGTACTATCAATGACTTTGATTAACTGATAATCAGCCGCAGTGGAAAAAAGAGCAGCTAGAGAATTCATACAATGAGATTCATTCATTCAGTTAAATAAGGAAGTTCAACTCTGTTATTTCAGCTTTTAAAAAAGCTGAATGGTCCTTTATTTATATTTAAAATGATCCTTAAAGAAGGGACAGTGCAGTGAGTGACCTACACACACACACACACACACAAAATTATAATAATATATATCAATATTAAAGTTGTGTTAATGCTCATATTACTATGAAAATACAATTATAATGCTATGACATCATACTTGAAACCTTTATGCAAATAAATTGGGTTAAGGTTCATTTGAATATAATATAATAACAATAATCATCATCTTTATTAAAATGATTATAACAATAATACCTTAAGAATGAATGTAAAGTCATATAAATGAAAAAAAAAATCAAACCATCTGCATCGACTGTGGTATACTTAAACAAAAGACAATGTCTTAACTTTTTATCTATCTACCAATCCAAAAAAAATCCATAATTCATTTAAAAGCAGCTTTAAAAGAGCTTAATCTCCCTTTATTTATATTTAAAATTATCCTAAAAGAAGGGACTGTGAGTGAATGAGCTACACACACACACACACACACACACACACACAAATCCACATAAAAAAATATATATATATCAATATTAATGTTGTGTTAATGCTCATATTAGTGTAAAAATACAATTGTAATGCTATGACATCATACTTGAAACCTTTATGCACATAAATTGGGTTAAGGTTCATTTGAATATAATATAATAACAATAATCATCATCTTTATTAAAATGATTATAACAATTATACCTTAAGAATGAATGTAAAGTCATAGAAATGAAAAAAAAAATCAAACCATCTGCAGTTAACTGTGTTACACTTAAACAAAAGACAATGTTCTAACTTTTTATATATCTGCTAATCCATAATTCATTTAAAAGCATACATCTTAAAATAATTTCAGCTTTCAAAGAGCTTAATGGCCCTTTATTTATATTTAAAATGATCCTTAAAGAAGGGACAGTGAGGGAATGCACACACACACACACACACACACACACACACACACACACACAGGTTTCTCCCACAGTGATTAAGGGATGAACCACAGTGATCAGAGCTGATACCCCATAAACATACAACCCAGAGACCTGCAGCAGTAAAACAAGCCTCCACCAGAACGGATTAGACCAGATAAACTTGGACCTGGTCTGACTTTGAGACTCTGAGAACCGAGCGGACCCACGAAGACCTCTGCACCAGACTTTAACGTTAGATAAAGAAAAACAGGAAGGGAAAAACTGAACATGTCAGAGGGGGCATGTTGAGACATATAAAAGGGAAAGGGAGAAAGAAAGACACGAGGGTTTCAGAGTTTCAGGGTTTTGTGCAAATTTCCGTCCTACATGTGCAAAAACAGCGTTTATGGGTCAGTTGTTTTTACAGCCTATTTTATCACCAATGTAATTCCCCCGTCATGACGTGGCTGACTATTTTCCCTTGGCAGAGCACATTCCCAGTTAACATGTCACTTTCCCCTCCTATATCACACACACACACACAGAGAGAGAGACACACACACACACACACACACACACACACACAGGGGCTGGGATTTGGATAATGTTGCAGTAAAGGGTTGGGATGTTATCTTATCTAGTGTTCAAGCTGTGCAAGCATTCAGAGGTCAGAGCAGGTAACTCAAACCTGAAATACCACTATAGGCTCATTCTTCATTTAGATTTATAGCTTATTAATCATGACTGTTTTTTCTTTTTTTTTGGGGGGGGGGGGGGGGGGGCGGTTGCGTAACAAGGCAGTGTCTGGCTGTGTCAGTCAGTAGATTTGATGAGTCTGGTGGTGATCTCGACGAGCCCCTGCAGACACACGGAGAAGACAGAAACAGATTGAAAGTGCATGAGAGAACATGTAAAGGACTCAGTATCCTCTTACCTCAAGTATCTGTGTGTGTGCTACTTCCTGTCTGTGTGCTACTTCCTGTCTGTGTAAGTATGCTCAGTAATGTTTATATTGAAATGAACTGAACACTTCTATATAGACTAAAGCTGAGTGTGTGCTTTGCATCTGTAGCTGTCGAGTCTGGAGTGATGCTCAGGGAGAAAGGAAGGGAAGGGAAGGAAAGGAAAGAACGAAGGGAGGAAGTAAAGGAAGAAAGGAGGGTGGGAGGGAGAAAGGAAGGGAGGAAGGACAGAAGGAACGAAGAAAGGGGGATGGAGGAAGGAAGGGAGGAAGGACAGAAGGAAGGAGGAAAGGGGGATGGCGGAAAGAAGGTAGGAAGGAGGAAGGAAAGAAGGAAGGAAAGAAAGGAGGGAGGGAGGGAGAAAGGAAAAGAGGAAGGGAGGAAAGAAGGAAGGGAGGGAGAAAGGAAAAGAGGATGGGAGGAAGGGAGGAAGGGAGGGAGAAAGGAAAAGAGGATGGGAGGAAGGGAGGAAGGAAGGAAGGAGGAAGGAAAGGAGGATGGAGGAAGGAAAGAAGGAACAAAGAAAGGGGGATGGAGGAAGGAAGGAAAGAAGGAAGGGAGGAAGGACAGAAGGAAGGACGAAAGGGGGATGGCGGAAAGAAGGTAGGAAGGAGGAAGGAAAGAAGGAAGGAAAGGAAGGAGGGAGGGAGGGAGAAAGGAAGGGCGGAAGGACGGAGGAAGGGAGGGAGAAAGGAAAAGAGGAAGGGAGGAAAGAAGGAAGGGAGGGAGGAGGATGGAGGAAGGGAGGAAAGAAGGAAGGGAGGGAGGAGGATGGAGGAAGGAAAGAAGGAAGGGAGTAAAGTAGTGAGTATCCTCTTACCTCAAGTATCTGTAGCTGTCGAGTCTGGAGTGATGCTCAGGGAGAAAGCGTAGAGGGATTAGGTTAATTAATTTTTTTTTTTTTTTTTGCAGTCTCTGGGAAAACTTTGCTATTATTTTATTATTAGAGTCTCTAACACTCTCTATAATCCCTATTATCTGCAGATCAGCTCATTTGAAGAGAACTCACCAGGTATTTCCCGCCTTATACCTTGGGCTGAAAGAGCAGTCAACATTTAACCCTCCTGTTGTCCTCAAGTCAAGGAAGGAAGGAAGGGAGGGAGGGAGGAAGGAAGAAGGAAGGAAAGGAGGCAGAAAGGAAAGAAGGAAGAAGGAAGGAAAGGAAGGAAGGAGGGAAGGAAAAAGGGAGGGAAGGAAAGGAGGAAAGGAAGGGAGGAAAGGAATAAGGAAGGAAGGAGGGAAGGAAGAAGGGAGGAAAGGAAAGAAGGAAGGTAGGAAAGAAGGACAGAGGAAAGAAAGAGAGAAGGAGGGAGGGAGGGAGGAGAGAAGGAAGGAGAGGAGGGAGGAAGGAAGGAAAGTAGAGAAGGAAGAAGGAAGGAAGGAGGGAAGGCAAAAGCGATGAAAGGAAAGAAGAATTAGACGGGGTCAATTTGACCCAGGAGGACGACACAAGGGTTACACACACACACACACACACACACACACACACACACACACACACACACACACACACACACACACACAGATATAGATAGCAATGTGCTATAGGCAGAGTGTGTCTAATTAATGAGATATAGATTAGGAAGCCAGCAGTGAAGTATTATAGCACATGATGTTTGGATAGCAGAACGTGGCATTGAGTGAGGTGCAAATTGAATCCATTGTTGAAACGATTGGTGATTTATGAAGCAGCACACACACACACACACACACACACACACACACACACACACACACACACACACACACACACACACACACACACACACACACCGCTGTGTCATGAGCCACAATGATAAAATCAATCCCTCCACAATCCCTATTTAATCTGTGGTAAATAGGCCACAGTAATCTGTATAATACCATAAAGAGCTGGAACTCTGTACTCTTCAATGTACGTTAACCCTTGTGTCGTTCTCCCGGGTCAAATTGACCCCATTTCTCTTTTGACTGTTCCTTCTTTCCTTCCTTCTTCCCTCTTTCTTTCATTTTTCCTTCCTTCTTCCCCTGCAACCTTCTTTCTTTGCTCCCTCCTCCTTCCATCCTTCCTTCCTTCCTCCTTTCCTCCCTCCCTCCCTCCTTAGTCCTTTCCTTCCTTCCTTCCTTCCTTCCTTCCTTCGCCCTTTCCTTCCTCCCTCCCTCCCTCCCTCCTTACTCCTTCCTTCCTTCCTTCCTTCCTACTCTCCTAAATTC
This sequence comes from Scomber japonicus, assembly GCF_027409825.1. Lineage (NCBI taxonomy): Eukaryota > Metazoa > Chordata > Actinopteri > Scombriformes > Scombridae > Scomber > Scomber japonicus. The sequence goes on along the minus strand of NC_070588.1, from coordinate 3,660,638 downwards.
CTTCCTCTTTTCATCCTTACTCCTTTTCTTCCTTCCTCCTTTCCTCCCTCCCTTCCTCCCTCCTTACTCCTTTCCTTCCTTCCTTCCTTCCTCCTTTCCTCCCTCCCTCCTTACTCCTTTCCTTCCTTCCGTCCTTCCTTCCTTCCTTCCTTCTCTCCTAAATTCCTTCTTCTTTTCATCCTTACTCCATTCCTTCCTTCCTCCTTTCCGCCCTCCCTCCCTCCCTCCCGCCTTACTCCTTCCTTCCTTCCTTCCTTCCTTCTTTCCTCCCTCCCTCCCTCCCTCCTTACTCCTTCCTTCCTTCCTTCCTTCCTTCCTTCCTTCCTTCCTTCCTTCCTTCTCTCCTAAATTCCTTCTTCTTTTCATCCTTACTCCTTTCCTTCCTTGACCTGAGGACAACAGGAGGGTTAAGCAAGTGAATCAAAAAAAGTAAAAAAAGTAGTGCAGGATTATAACTATGTCCACTAGATGATTTACATTGTGTGTATATTATCAGTTATATAAAAAGAGTGATATCAAAGACTGGATTTAATCATTTCATATTAAAGCTGCATTATTCAATACCTTTATATTAACAATGGCTGGAATTACTAGGAGATGGTGAAAGGAGGTAAAATGAAAGAGAATTATCAGCTGACTCTGCTCCTGTTGTCCTCGAGTCAAGGAAGGAAGGAAGGAAGAAGGAAGGAAGGAGGGAAAGAAGGAAGGGAGGGAGGAAGGAAGGAAGGAAGGAAGGAAATGAAAGAAAGAAGGACGGAGGGGGGAGGGAGGAAGGGAGTAAAGAAAGAAGGATGGAGGAAAGAAAGAAGGATGGGGGAAAGAAGGTAGGAAGGGAGGGAGGGAGAAAGGAAAAGAGGAGGGAAGGAAAAAAGGAAGGGAGGAAGGACAGAAGGAAGGAGGAAAGGGGGATAGCAGAAAGAAGGTAGGAAGGAGGAAGGAAGGAGGAAGAGAGGGAGGGAGAAAGGAAAGAAGGAAGGAAGGGCGGAAAGAAGGAAGGAAAGGTGGGAGGGAGGGAGAAAGGAAAAGAGGAAGGAAGGAAGGTAAGAGGGAAAGAAGGAAGGAGGGAGGGAGAAAGGAAAATAGGAAGGGAGGAAGGAAAGAAAGAAGGACAGAGGGAAGGAAGGAAAGGAGGAAGGGAGTAAAGACAAGCAGGTTAAATGAAATACACAAAGGTTGATAAATGATGTGAGGTGTAGACGGATAAGTTCATCTAACTGTGGACTCTTGCAACAGATGACCTGTGTTGGTTTCTCATTCCTCAAACCACCAGATCTAAATCTTTACCCCGTGGTTATTGTTGTAGTCATGATGACGAAAGTTTCCTTTAACCCTCACCACATGTTTCTCACAACTTAACAAAGTAATCATCCTAAAACCCAAACCATCCTCCAGCCTCCAAAATCTAACCAAGTAGTTGTTCTTAGTGCTTCGACTCTAACCAGATCTAAACCACAGTGATGTTAACACAGACTAATGCAGAGTACACACTGGTCATTATTGTCAGTTGGGATTCACATAGCTGTTTAACCCTCCTGGTATCCTCGAGTCAAGGAAGGAAGGGAGGGAGGAAAGGAGGGAGGAAGGAAAGGAGGAAGGAGGGAAGGAAGGAAGGGAGGAAAGGAAAGAAGGAATAAGGAAGGAGGGAGGATGGAAAGGAGGGAGGAAGGAGGGAGAGAGGACAGAAAGGAGGAAGGAAGGAAGGAGGGAAGGAAGGAAGGAAGAAGGGAGGAAAGGAAAGAAGGAAGGAAGGTAGGAAAGAAGGACAGAGGAAATAAAGAGAGAAGGAGGGAGGGAGGAAAGAAGGAAGGGAAGAAGGAAGGAAGGAAGGAAGGTAGGTAGGAATGAAGGACAGAGGAAAGAAAGAGAGAAGGAGGGAGGGAGGAATAAGGAAGGAAAGGAGGGAAGGAAGGAAAGGAGGGAAGGAGGAAGGAAAGAAAGAGAGAAGGAGGGAAATAAGGAAAGCAGGGAAGGAGGAAGGAAAGGAGGGAGGACGGAGGGGAGGAAGGAGGAAGGAAAGAAGGATGAAGGAAAGGAGAGAGGAAAGAAAGAGCAAAGGAGGGAAAGAGGGAACAGTCAAAACGGACGGGGTCAATTTGACCCGGGAGGACGACACGAGGGTTAAATACCGGCAACAGCGTTACAGTCATACGGCTCAATTTTCTTGCTTTGTGTGTGACAGAAAGCCACATACAGCAGCAGGAAGGAAGGAAGGAAGGTAGGTAGGAAAGGAAAGAAGGAAGTGTGTGTGACAGAAAGCCACATACAGCAGCAGGAAGGAAGGAAGGAAGGTAGGTAGGAAAGGAAGGAAGGAAGGAAGGAAGGAAGTGTGACAGAAAGCCACATACAGCAGCAGGAAGGAAGGAAGGAAGGAAGGAAGGTAGGAAAGGAAAGAAGGAAGTGTGTGTGACAGAAAGCCACATACAGCAGCAGGAAGGAAGGAAGGAAGGAAGGTAGGAAAGGAAGGATGGAAGGAAGGAAGGAAGTGTGACAGAAAGCCACATACAGCAGCAGGTACACCATCGCCTCCATGTCCTCCATTGTTTATGTGTCTGTGTCGCGTAGAAAACGAAGTCACGGCAGTATCGCGGAGCCGTTGCTATGACGACCCCGCCCACGTTGACGAGGTACCTTTTTTGTAATGGAAAAGGTCGTTCCTGTAACCAAGCCGAGTCGAGTCGACCTGAGCCGAGTAGTGCTGGAACTGTGTGGTGGAAAAGCGCCATAAGTAGCTAAGAAAAAAAAAAAAGTTTAACCCTTTATTGGGCAAATAATTATATTTGGTAACTTCTGTAAATATCCCAACATCCTTCCTTCCTTCCTTCCTTCCTTCTTTCTTCCCTTCCTCTTTTCCTTTCTCCCTCCCTCGTTCCTTATTTCCTCCGTCCTTCCTTCCATCTGTCCTTCCTCCCTCCCTCCTTCTCTCCTCCCTTCCTTCTTTCCTTCCTCCCTTTCCTTCCTTTCATCTGTCCTTCCTCCCTCCCTCCTTCTCTCCTCCCTTCCTTCTTTCCTCCCTTCCTTCTTTCCTTCCTCCATCCCCCTTTCTTCTTCCTTCCTTCCTTCTTTCTTCCCTTCCTCCCTCCCTCCTTCTCTTTCTTTCCTCCCCCCTACCTTCCTTCCTTCCTTCTTTCCTCCCCCCTACCTTCCTTCCTTCCTTCTTTCCTCCATCCTTCCTTCCTTTCATCCCTCCTTCCTTCCTTCCTTCCTCCCTTCCTTTCAATGAGAGTCCTATAAAGGGTTAATGCGGCTTCAAATGTTATAAATGACTCATAAGATCTAACGAGTTTCAACCAAAACAACAAAATAACGGCCCAGTGGGACTTCCTGTGGTTACCAAGGATTAAAGTCTTTAAAGCTCATAGTGTTGCCAGTTTGTGACCCAGTAAAAAATAAATATCAAATCAGTATGAAATCAGCTATAATAACCAGACTAACTGCCAAGTGATTATAAGTATAATAGCTTTCTGTCTGCTGTAAACAACAGACCTCTGAATGTGTTCGTTGGCAACGGAGAGAGAGGAATTTTTCCCAACGTCCAAAGTGTTTAAACAAGTAGTAAGAGTATTAAGTGCTAATAAAAGCATTTATTCATCTCAATCTTTGCTCAAAACTTTCAAGAACTTTTTTTTTCATTTCTTTATCCTTTTATGGGAACTAAATACAGTTTGTCAGTCTCTCATTTTTTGGCTTTAAAGCAGTGCTCGAGTCAAGGAAGGAAGGGAGGGAGGGAGGAGGAGGGAAGGAAAGGAGGGAGGAAGGAAGGAAAGGAGGGAGGAAGGAAAGAAGGAAGGAAAGGAGGGAGGAAAGAAAGAGAGAAGGAGGGTATGAAGGAAAGCAGGGAAAGAGGAAGGAAGGTAGGAAAGGACAGAGGAAAGAAAGAGAGAAGGAGGGAATGAAGGAAAGCAGGGAAGGAGGAAGGAAGGTAGGAAAGAAGGACAGAGGAAAGAAAGAGAGAAGGAGGGAGGGAGGAAAGAAGGAAGGAAGGGAGGAAGGAAAGAAGGAAGGAAAGGAGGGAGGAAAGAAAGAGAGAAGGAGGGAATGAAGGAAAGCAGGGAAGGAGGAAGGAAGGTAGGAAAGAAGGACAGAGGAAAGAAAGAGAGAAGGAGGGAATGAAGGAAAGAAAGAGAGAAGGAGGGAATGAAGGAAAGCAGGGAAGGAGGAAGGAAGGAAGGTAGGAAAGAAGGACAGAGGAAAGAAAGAGAGAAGGAGGGAGGGAGGAAAGAAGGAAAGGAGGGAGGAAGGAAAGGAGGGAAGAAAAGGGGATGGAGGAAGTACAGATGGAAGGAAGGAAGGGAGGAAAGAAGAATAAGACAGGATAAGACAATAAAAGCATTTATTCATCTCAATTTTTGCTCAAAACTTTCAAGAACTTTTTTTTTTCATTTCTTTATCCTTTTATGGGAACTAAATACAGTATGTCAGTCTCTCATTTTTTTGGCTTTAAAGCAGTGCTTGGACATGAAGCACAGGCCAGGTTCACGGGGAGGTTGCCCTCTCGTAAATCTGTCATCGCCGCGGCAACACAGTAGAACGCAGGCCGGCCTCGGCTGATTTACACCCTGCTAGGAATGATAGGCAGGCAGCCGGGCCGACAGCCTCTGCTCTGTGTCTGCACGCCGTTGTCGCAGCAGCACCGAGCGGGACTAAGAAGAAGGGTGGGGTTCGGGAATGAGAGAAGGGGGGAAGAGGGGGACGGTGGGGGGGGGGGTCTCCACTTGAGACTATCCAGGGAGCTGTAGGGAGAAGGAAACACAAGCCAACAAAGCTGCCTTTACAGAGAGCTGTGTGAAGAAAATATGCAGCCTTTCCATCTGCTGAGTAAGGCTGAAGAGGGTTATGTTTTGACGCTAATGCTAAATGAACTGGTCATGTTGTCCTCCTGTTTGTTCTCAGGGTGTGTGTGTGTGTGTGCATACATGCTGTGTGTGTGTGTGTGCGTGCATACATACATGCTGTGTGTGTGTGTGTGTGTGTGGGTAGTGTGAGAGAGTGTGTGTGACTGTTGAGGAGAGTGTGACGTGGGAAGTGTGAGAGTCTGTTTCAGGACTGTGTATGTGTTGAGACTATGAAGGGCTTGGGCTTGTTAGTGTTTGAGTGTGAGCATGTGTGCGTATGATGGATATGTGTTACACATGTGTTTATGGTATGTATTTGCTGTTTGCTTGCATATGTGTGAATAGAGGAGGCGTGTGTGTTCATTTGAGAGAATGAATGAGCTCAAAATGAGAAGAAAAAGAATGAGTAATGGAGACAAACTAAAGACTACATACATGCATATAAACACTATCCATATCTATCACACATACAGTGATTAGAAACACATGGATGTATCATTATACTATAATACTGCACCAAATGCACAAATAATAAAAGAATAAATAAGATAAATTGCTTGAGCTATATCGTGCTACATAGCTGTGTGATGTTGAGAAGTGGTGGGTGGGTTCTTATGATGTGGGTGTAGCAGTCTGTTGCTAACGGAGCTGCTAAAGGCCCACGTATAGTCTCATGCAGGGAGAGAGAGGTGTTGTCAAAGACTGACGACAGCTTGGCGAACATCCTTCTCTCGCCCACATCCTCTATGTGTAATCTCAAGGACGAGTCCAGGACAGATCTAGCCCTATTAAAACCAGTTTGGGTCTTTTTTTTCTCTCTCTCTCTCTCTCTGTCTCTCTCTGTCTCTCTCTCTCTCTCTCTCTCTCTCTCTCTCTCTCTCTCTCTCTCTCTCTCTCTCTCGATCTGTCTCCGTGTGTGCTTTCACCTTCCCAGCAGACCATTGTGTAAAAGATTGCTGATGCCATCACAGTGTCATAAAATGTTCTTAACCCTCCTGTTGTCCTCGAGTCAAGGAAGGAAGGGAGGAAGAAGGAAGGGAGGGAGGGAGGAAGGGAGAGAGGGAGGAAGGAAAGGAAAGAAAGAAGGACGGACTGACGAAAGAAGAGCGGAGGGAGGGAGGAAGGAAAGGAAAGAAAGAAGGACGGAGAAAAGAAGGAAGGACGGAGGGAGGGAGGAAGGAAGGAGGAAAGGGGGATGGCGGAAAGAAGGAAGGAAGGTAGGAAGGAGGGAGGAAAGAAGGAAGGGAGGAGGGAGGGAGGAAGGAAGGACAGAAGGAAGGAGGAAAGGGGGATGGTGGAAAGAAGGATGGAAGGTAGGAAGGAGGGAGGAAAGAAAGGAAGGAGGAAAGAAGGAAGGAGGGAGGGAGGGAGGACAAAAGGAAGGAGGAAAGAGGGATGGCGGAAAGAAGGAAGGAAGGAGGGAGGAAGGGAGGAAGGAAGGAAGGAAGAAAGGGGGATTGAAAGGAAGGAGGGAAGGAAAGAAGGAAGGAGGGAGGGAGGGAGGGAGGGAGAAAGGAAAGAGGGAAGGAGAGAGGGAAGGACGGAAGGAAGGAAAGAATGAGAGATGAGTGTGTGCATGTTTTAAGTGGGAGATTCTTCATGTGCATAACTGTGAAAACATGTTTGTCTGTAGGTGGGTGTGAATGCATGTGACACGGTTGCTCATGGACCACATACATGTCCGTGTGTGTGTGTGTGTGTGTGTGTGTGTGTGTGTGTGTGTGTGTGTGTGATTGTGTGTATGTGGCTGTTTAGTATGTACGGTACATTTCAGCATTACCTCACTATTCCCACGACAAATTACATCCATGTGTGATCTGATATAAATTGGTGTCAAAGTTGAGAGAATAATTATTGTGTGTGAATGAAGAACATGCTACGAGCTCACCGCCACCACTGATACACACTACAAAGAGTGAGTGAGTATTGTGACAAGCCTTAAGTAGTTTCAAGTTGAGTTTAAATGGATCATGTTAGAAATGAATAATAATTAATTGAAGCTCCAAATTTCATTGCTAGGAATGCCAAACCTCAAGGTTAGCCAAGCTTTATTTTGAAGGGAAAACAAAAGCGAATAATACAATTATTACCAAAGCTGTCGTCATGGCAGCATCCCGGGGTTGTTTTTTTTTTCACATAAAGCTACAAGACTGGGTCAGGCTGGAGTTGTAATATTTTCAAAAATTTTAATGAGAAAATTATCTCTTTCTTTTCTCTCACTGATTTGCTGCCAATTGTCTTCATCGGTGGCTTATGTGTTGCAATTGATATGCAACGCTGACTGATGAGCAGGGAGATAAAAATAGCCTTACAAGATAGCGGTCAGTAATGGATTAAATAAAGCAAAAAGGGGGAGCTTCTTAAAATCTCAGATGATTCATAGAAGGCCATGTTATTGAGGACCTTGTTATGACTACAAATAAAAACCTCCTAAGCTTCCTACACAACTCCAGTAATGGCCAGTTTCGTATAACCAATATTTAAAAAAGGCAACGTGAATCTACTACCTGATAAAACAGATAATTTATCATGTTTGAAATGCTGCAGTGTTACATGCTTTCCCTTGCTTGGTGTACTGTATATCCTCAGGGAAACATCCACAACCTACGCTCCATGACAGCAGAGGACAATAGTGAGATTAGATAGAAATGATAGTAAGGATTCCACAGCTGCACAGTTTTTTGGGGGTTTGTGTATTTTCCAGCGTTAAACTGGGTCAGCTAACAGAAGAGTAAAACGTGTTGTTGGCTAAAGAGCGTGCCCCTAGAGCATTTGGGTGAATCCACCATGGTTTAGAAAGGACCGGTGCTTCCAGAAGTGGTTAAAATTGTCTATAAATAACATTTTAAAAGGTTGATAGAGTTCATAGTTGGGGTCAAGCTAAAAGGGCCGACTCATCTCCCATAGGGTGGCATGAGGCCAGAGATAAAAATTGACCTACCATAGTCCTTCAGGGTGTTGAAGAGCCTGATGAAGTCCTTTTTGAGCCATTTGAATGCCTGGGGATGTCATTACAGCCAATATGAAGGATGAGGCTTTGTCCAGAGGGACAGCTGGGCAGAACTGATGAAATCCTTTTCCATTAAGTCGGATATTGTACCGCCAGGGAAGCAGTGTGTCTCCTCAAACTTCCTACTGACATTCCTGATGATGGAATTGCAGGCCAGTAGGAAAGAAAGCGCTGGAGGTGTCTCCAATGCAGCAGGCCCTGAAAAAAAACCTGAAGTGGTCGGGGGGGGGGGGGGGCACGAGTGAAGGCAGTGAAGCATGGTGGAGCCGTGGTCAGGTGCTCGTTTGCTGCTGAGAGTCTGTTCCTATTTGACAAAGCAGTGGTTTGAAGAGGGAACAATGGAGAATCCCCCGAGAGAGGGTTGGAGGCCACTTGTGATGAACCAGACAGGTTGCAGAGAGACTGTGGGAGGTTCAGAGTCGGGCATCACTGCAGAACCAGGCTCCAATGGTATTGAATTTATTTGCTAGCTCAATTAATCGAAATTTGATCATGATTACGATTTACGGGTCAAATGATCTCAAAACTAATAAAATCGGGGGGGAAACTATTTTTAATAATAATGAGATAGCGCTCAATAACAAAGGTTTTATTTTGAAAAGCTTAGACAGGAAGCTGCCGCAGCTCCATTGGTTTGACAGAAGCTGAAACACGGCGAAATGTTTTAACTGTAAATAAAAGTGCAGAGTTTCCAGCCTGCGTCAGACAATGCACTTTATTTTGAAAAGCTTAGACAGGAAGCCGCAGCAGCTCCGTCAGTTTAACAGAAGCTGAAACACATGGTGAAATGTTTTAACTGTAAATAAAAGTGCAGAGTTTCCAGCCTGCGTCAGACGATGCTGAGTTTACTGATTAATTATTAAAAACCAGGAAGTGATGTGTGAACTATCGTCATGGTAACTCACTCAGCACTAATATCTCTGCAAATGTTTTGCTGTGTGTTGTGTTAGACGGCAGATAAAAGGCTGCTGCTGGGAGAAAAAATTAATTATAAGCCGAATGTCCAATAAATGCAGCATGTTTCTAAAGTTTAAAAAAAAACGTTTTTATAATCGTGATTTCAGTTTTGACCCAAATAATCGTGATTATGATTTTTTCCATAATCGAGCAGCCCTAAGCTCAATGTGATGGCATGAGGCAGAGTCATGGGCGGAGCGGGGAGGTTGCTATGGTTGCGAGGGCTGGATCTCGAGGACATTGGGCAATCAACCTGTCAATCAGGACGTAGCCACGCCCTAATGCATACCCTGCTTTATCGTCACATATAAAATCAGGGAGGCCAAAATGTCCCAAATGAACATCATACTGCATTGAAGAAGGCTTTAAACTAGCGATTGAGACCATAAACACATTTTGAAAACGTTTACTGAGGTTAGAAATCAAGTGAGAAGTTGGTGAATTCTCCATTGACTTGTATAGAGACGGTCGCCCCCTGGTGGCCTTTTGATAGAATGCAGCTCTAAGTTACTTCCTGGTTGGCCTCATTTCAGAGGACCAGAACTCCCCGCCTGGCTAGACTCCTGGGTACCAATGATGATGACAGGTGACAGGAACCTATGACCTTCAACCAAGGCAAAGCCACAAAAACAGCTGACTTCAGTCCTCATTATCGTATCGGTGCAGGTAGCCAAGCTCAGATCACCTATAACAGCAGTCAGTGTTGGATAAGAGGCAAAAATAGGTTGATGGAGGTTTTTCTTCTTACCCCTTTTGAAAACAACAGACCCCAAGAGCCTCTGCATTGTAGCAATTGGAGTTCGACAATCTTCTGGCTAAGCGAAGAGTGGAGCTAGTACATCCAGTCGGAGAGGTAAGAGGTGCTATATATCTCAGCTGGTTTATTTATCAGAAGAGGGAGAGGCTGGTATCAATGTTTGATGTAGACAGAGCTGGTTAGAGATCATCTGAGGGTGATGTAGTAGTCTGAGTAAAAATCAGCTGTTTGGATTTATACTGTAATAAACTAACTGCAAATTGACCCCGTCTAATTCTTCTTTCCTCCCTTCCTTCCTTCCTTCCGTCTGTACTTCCTCCATCCCCCTTTCTTCCCTCCTTCCTCCCTTATTTCCTTCCTTCTATCCTTTCCTTCATTCCCTCCTTTCTGTCCTTATTCCTTCCTCCCTTCCTTCCTTCCTCCCTCCCTCCGTCTTTCTTTCTTTCCTGTCCATTTTTCCTACCTTTCTTCCTTCTTTTCCTTCCCTCCCTTCTTCCTTCACTCCTTCCTTCCTTCCTCCCTCCCTCCTTTCCTTCCTTCTTTCCTTTCCTTCCCTTCTTTCCTTCCTTCTTTCCTTTCCTCCCTTCCTTCTTTCCTTCCTTCCTTCCTTCCTTCCCTTCTTTCCTTCCTTATTCCTTCCTCCCTTCCTTCTTTCCTCCCTCCCTCCTCTCTTTCTTTCCTGTCCTTCTTTCCTACCTTTCTTCCTTCTTTTCCTTTCTTCCCTTCTTCCTTCACTCCTTCCTTCCTTCCTTCCTCCCTCCTTTCCTTCCTTCTTTCCTTTCCTTTCCTTCCCTTCCATCCTTCTTTCCTTTCCTTTCCTCCCTTCCTTCCTCCCTCCTTTCCTCCCTCCTTTCCTCCCTCCTTTCCTTCCTCTCTCCCTTCCTTCTTTCCTCCCTCCCTCCTTCTCTCTTTCTTTCCTGTCCATCTTTCCTACCTTCCTTTCCTTCCTCCCTCCTTCCTTCTTTCCTCCCTCCTTTCCTTCCTCCCTACTTTCCTTTCCTTTCCTTTCCTCCCTCCTTTCCTTCTTTCTTCCTTCCTCCCTCCCTCCCTTCCTTCCTTCCTTGACTCGAGGACAACAGGAGGGTTAAATTACTTTTATTTCAGGTTTAATAAATCAGGTTGTACTTGATTGTTTAAACTGGCAGCTTGTCTACAACCTTCATGACTGTCTGCTCATAGTTGCTGCATGGCTGGTCCTGTTTTTAGTGATGTCATTCTTTGTAATTAGCCTACTAGGGTGAGTTATAATGTTATCATGACCAACTAAACAGATTATCAGAGCTCTAATTAATCATTCTTTAATATTTCAATGCTTGTGTTTAGCTCACATGGTGCATACTCATCTATAACCCTGTCTCATGTGTTTACTTGAAGCTGCTATGATACATAAGAAATACACAGAAGGTTGATGGCTGGTGTCAGTATAGGGACATACACAACACATTTTCCAACCCCCGGCCCCCCAAGTTGGTTAATCTGGCCCTACTCAGCTGCGTCATTCATCATTTCACCCTGCAGAAGTGGTGGCCTTTATAAACTGTCAGCTCTCTCTATTACTCAGCTGACATGCCCTCATGCTGCTGCTGCCTGCCTGCCGCCACCGCCACCGCCTTTTGCTGCTGCTGCTGCTGCTGCTACGACTGCCTCCACTCCACCACCACCAACACCATAACTGCCTTCATATGCGATCCGAGCCTCGGTGCTGTTGATCTGATGATCTAATGTTCTCTCTGATCTCTGCCTGAGATTTAGTATCCCAGCAGAATCCATGTTACTACTCAAATTCTGCCCATTTCCCTTCATACAGATATCCCTGACTGAACTGTAGATGTATTATTCAGTAAAGAAAACCCCACTCTGCTTACTCTGTTCTGCTTTAAAATGTGTCCTCATGCATTTCTACATTAACGTTCCTTAAGTTGCTTTAATTAAATATACCGTACAAGCAGTGTTATGAGTCACCAATAAGTAATGAAACAATAAGTGACAAATACAAGGCACAGAGGGGATAATTATGCCTTTTTCAAACGTTGTTTTGATCAGTGAACATCATTAATTAATTATTAACCAGCACATCATGCTATGATCAAAATATTTTTTTTTTTGGGAGGCTGTGTGTGTGTGTTTATGGTGGTGTTGCTGTGGATGAATTCACATCTGGTGCTGGAGTATTCATATTCCTCCCATGGGGGGCGCTGTTGAGTCATGATCAGAGAAAAAATGGAAAAATGGAGTTGCAGAGGAGGGGGGGGGGGTGAGAGAGAATTTTCTCAGACAGACAGAGAAATGACAAATGCACTCACACATACACACACATGCATACACACACACTGAGAGAGAGAGAGAGAAAGAGAGAGGGAGAGAGAGAGAGAAAGAGAGAAGGACTGGTGGCTTAGCTGCTACCCGCCTCCTGAGAGAGAGAGAGAGAGAGAGAGAGAGAGAGAGAGAGAGAGAGACAGAGAGAGAGAGAGGGAGACAGAGACAGACAGAGAGAGAGAGAGAGAGGGAGACAGAGAGAGAGAGAGAGAGGGAGAGAGAGAGAGAGAGGGAGACAGAGAGAGAGAGGGAGACAGAGAGAGAGAGAGAGAGAGAGACAGAGAGAGAGACAGAGGGAGAGAGAGAGAGAGACAGACAGACAGAGAGAGAGACAGAGAGAGAGAGAGAGAGAGAGGGAAACAGAGAGAGAGAGAGAGAGAGAGAGCAGGACTGGTGGATTAGCTGCTACCCGCCTCCTGCTCTCTCTCTCTCTCTCTCTGTCTCTCTCTCTCTCTCTCTCTCTCTCTCTCTGTTCGTGCAGGCGGTGTGTACCTTACAGTTGCTTATAGCCTCTCTGGGAGGGGCTCTCCGTCATTGTGCGGCTCCAGCTTGTATTGTATTGTTTGGATGTGTGAGTGTATTGAGTGTAGGGAGTTTTCCCAGGGTCTGTCCTGCCAGCGTATAGAGCCCTGCATCTCTGTTTCACTGCATAGCCCCTTCCTGTCATTCACAGCTGGTTCCTTCCTGTATTCAAACACCCCATTTTCCAACCACCACCACCACCACCACCCCCCTCCTCCTCCCCCTCCTCTCTCTCTGCCCCAACACCACCACATAAGTAATCCATGGAAATCCAAATCAGGCTCTCTCGATATTGACTAATTAATACAGCAGGAGAGGCAACGCAGCAGGAATCACTCCTCAGAAATGACTCCTCAGATATTTCTCTGATCTAAAGTTAATCTGAGGTAAAACCGTGGAGCCAGTGATTCTTTTTATCCCCCCTACCCTCTCACACCCCCCCTCTCTCTGCACCCCCCCCCCCTGGCTCAGTAACAGTAGACTGACATTTCAATGCCAAGTGAAAAAGGTGAGATTGTGCATTGGAAAATCATTTTTTAATTAGCAAGGTTCTTTAGTGAGCGAATTGACCTAGAAACGTCTAAGTGGAAACCGTTTCCAGCTGGTTGAAATCTCAGAAAGTGATAAAAAAAAATGTGTCTTAGTTATTTCTGTCCAATGCGTAGCGGAGCATCCTGATATTAAAAAAGAGATAGTACCAACCTAGTGACATTATATAGCATATTATAGTTTGAGATGATTTAAAATGTCTTTGTGTGAACATGATAGTAGAACAAATGTTACCTTAACCCTCCTGTCGTCCTCCTGGGTCAAATTGACCCCGTCCGTTTTGACTGTTCCTTCTTTCCTCCCTTCCTTCCTTCCTTTCTTCCTTCCTTCTTTCCTTCCTCCTTCTCTCCTTTCCTTCCTTACCTCCTTCTCTCTTTCTTTCCTCCCTCCTTCCTTAATTCCTCCCTCCTTTCCTTCCTCCCTCCCTCCTTTCCTTCCTTACCTCCTTCTCTTTCTTTCCTCCCTCCCTTCCTTCTTTCTTTCCTCCCTCCTTTCCTTCCTCCCTCCCTCCTTTCCTTCCTTACCTCCTTCTCTTTCTTTCCTCCCTCCTTTCCTTCCTGCTTTCCTCCCTCCTTTCCTTCCTGCTTTCCTCCCTCCCTCCTTTCCTTCCTCCCTTCCTCCCTCCTTTCCTTCCTTACCTCCTTCTCTTTCTTTCCTCCCTCCTTTCCTTCCTCCCTCCCTCCTTTCCTTCCTTACCTCCTTCTCTTTCTTTCCTCCCTCCTTTCCTTCCTGCTTTCCTCCCTCCTTCCTTTCCTTCCTTACCTCCTTCTCTTTCTTTCCTCCCTCCTTTCCTTCCTTACCTCCTTCTCTTTCTTTCCTCCCTCCTTTCCTCCCTCCTTTCCTTCCTTCCTCCTTTCATTCCTTCCTCCCTCCTTTCCTTCCTTCTTCCTTCCTTCCTCCCTCCTTTCCTCCCTCCTTTCCTTCCTCTCTCCTTCGTTCCTCCCTCCCTCCCTCCCTCCCTCCTTTCCTTCCTCCCTCCTTTCCTTCCTTCCTTCTTCCTCCCTTCCTTCCTTCCTTGACTCAAGGACAACAGGAGGGTTAATACATAACCTAATATATATTTTTTATTACAAACTGACATGGATTTTATAATCAATTCAAAAGTTAGCGCTGAATAACAAAAGACATACTTCTTTCTTTTTCATGTAAAAGTGAGTGTAGCTCCTTTTCTTATGCACAAAGGTTATGTAGAGTTATAGCTTCAGACAGACTCTCCTAAATAAAATGAGAGCAGACATGAACATCAATTATGTGTTCAGTGCATAGATGAGGAAGGTTTAGCAATGTAGGAGAAAAATAAATATAGATGGTTGAAATAAACAGATGGCTGAATGACTGACTTTAGCATCTTCTCTACATGTGAGGTGTTAACTATCACTCTGACGGACTAGCTGCTGATCTTCATGACAGACGTTAATCTTCTACAGTACTTCCCTCCATGCATTAGTGTTGTTAGTCATTCAGCTATTTAATAATTATATAATATGAAAAACAATCTTGATGACTCTCAGTTCACTTTGTCCTTGATGCTTTTTAATGAATAAACACTTAAAAATTGTGATTTTTGCTGCAACAAAAACTGTTTACCTGATGATTTCTGAGTGCTGTCATAATTTGCTAAAGCCTTCTTTTAACAGATTCTGTGTTTTTACTTGTATTACCTATTGAAAGTTCAAATTTTCTAAGCATAGTTGTTTTTACCTCCTTATGAACTCTACTCAGTGTCGGTCCTTTGCCTTGTGTTTTTCATCAGGGCAAAGAAAGAGAGTTAAACTGTGTTTTTTAATCTAAAAAATAGGAACAATTTGAAATAAGTTGTATTTATGTGATGAGTCACTTCAGTTTTCAGGTCATTAGATAGCATCATTATTAAAGAATGGTTGGAAAATGGTGATTTTTGCTGCAACAAAAACTGTTTATCTGATAATTTGTATGAGTGCTGTCACAATTTGCTAATCTTTTATCAGATTTCAAGCCTTCTATTAACAGATTCTGTGTTTTTACCTACTGAAAGTTCAGATTCTCTAAGCATAGTTGTTTTTACTTGTTGTCCTATCTCCTTATGAGCTCTACTAAGTACTCTCTAAGTGTTGATCCGTTGCCTTGTGTTTTTCATCGGGGCAAAAAAAGAGTTAAACTGTCTAAAAAATAGGAACAATTTGAAATAAGTAAAGTTGTATTTATGTGATGAGTCACTTAGGCAGGGGTGCATTAACATCACTGGAGGCCTCTGTGCTACAGGACCTCATGAGCCCCCCATCCCTAAGTAGTTCACACACTATATTTTGCCTATAAAAACTCAATACAGTACAAGGTCATCTCTGGCTCTGTATGTACCATTAACTATGTGCATTTCACTTTTGCATATAAGCCAACATGCACTCACACACACATACACACACACGTGCACACACACACTTACAACACAACAATTACAACGCCACTAGCATTGTTGCTAACTATTAGGCTATGTGTCGTCTTGCCTGTAGCTGTGTGTGCCGTCTACTAAGCTGTGTGTTGGATATATATGGTGTGATTTGGTTACATTGGATCAAAATGAAAGATATGGGAGGAGGGTGGGGAGGGGGCTCTCGGTGTCGCACCATCCCCATCACTTTTAGGGTGGAGGCCCTGGGGCTGCAGCCCAGGTTAGCCCGTTCATTAATGCACCCCTGCACATAGGACAACTATTATCTTACTTATGTTTTGCTAAAAGTTTTCAGATCATTAGATAACATCATTATTAAAAAAATGGTTGGAAAAGGCTTTAACATATAATAACCCAAACCTGAGCACTTTAAAAGCTTCCTGTAGAGTTTCTGACCTCTAGTAGTGCTGCAGTGGCTCCATGTTGTGTTTGTTTCCTGTTTCCTGCATGAGCATTATAAAAGAAAAGAGAACAGGTGTAATGTGCCAGAAACTGCAGCAGCCAAGAAAAAAGAAGGGAGAAGAAGACGGTAAGCTAGTAAACCTGGATGTAAACAATGCAGGATTTTAAACAGGAGGAAGGAAAATGCAGTCAACACTTTTGTTAGGCCTCAAGGATACACACACACATACACACACACACACACACATTGTGATTTTGGTGAGTAACACTTTTATTTGTTTACTAGATCGCTCCTCTGGGCTCCATTAAAAAAGTCAGAGGAGGGAAGAGTGGCAGGTGAGGGTCAGCACACATGCAGGTATTAGATTCACAGTCATACCACTGCTACATTATCTGATGCTTAATCTGTCTCTGTGAGCTGAGAGCTAACCTGTCGACCTTCCAAGATCATAAATATTCATCTATTTGCATATTAGGATGAGCATTTCCCCTGATATCTATTGTTGGATATTTTCAGCTGCACATTTCTTTAATTATTAATTGATTAATGTGAAATGTGTTCCTCAAGGTGAAGAACCTGCAGGAAATTATCACTTAATTATCAGCTCTGCAGTTTCCCCTCAGTTCTTTTTTTTACCTCATTGTTTTTTGACTTCCAGGCCCCCAAACTTCACTCTCATTAACCTCATTTCCAGCTGTAGCGGGCAGCTGCTTTGAGCTAAAAAATACTCTTGCTGTGTTTCAAATCACATACTTCTGTTAGTACTAGCACTATGTACTGGTGCAGTGTGCAAATTTGGACAGGTTAGTGTTAGTGTCTCAAATCAAACACGGCTGTTGTGCACTTATTAAAAATGACAAGTAGCTATTTAGCAAGCTAGTGTTTGCATTTGCATTATAGTTACAATCATTACAGACTGCTAAATGAACCCAATAAACCTACTGATGCATTCTTAAACATGACTACCAAGCTCTGACTGGTTGACTGTTTCTCCATCTGGGGGAAATATAAATAAACTGGGAGAAACCAAAAAGACCAATCTGAATCACTTAGCAGCCTGACATGTGAGAGCTAACCCAGTTTTAGCTAACCCAGGTGTACAAATTGGAAAAACACTAATTCAAAGTTACATTTTTAAAACACAAACATGTCAAGTGTTACATTCAGGTTAGGTCGACCATGTCAACTGGCACAAATAATCATGTTTGGTAGTTTATGAACATAAGAGATGACAAACATGTAGAAACTAACTCATACCTCTTCCCTTGTGCTGTGTCTTATTTTGAAAGTTTTTCCTCTTTGTGTTTTACTTCCTTTGTTTTTCCCGCCTTAGTTGATTTCCTCATGTATTTCACCTGTGTCCTGTTTGTAATCACTCACCTGTCTATAAAGCTTTTGGTTTTCAGTTCTGTTGCTGTCTAGGTCTCTGTTGCCTCTGTTTGGGTCCACCAGCTCCGCCATTACTTGTGTAGTGCACCAATTTTGAAAGGTTAGTGTTTCAAATCAAACATGGCTGTTACACACTGACCAGAAATGACAATTAGCGTTATTGTTAGTGGTATCAAATCATTACAGACTGCTAAATTACCCAATAAACCTACTGATGGTTTATATGTGACAGCAGTATAGTGATGCTTAGTGTAAAAAACACATGTATAAATTACATTTGTATAAAGTAGCGATGTTCACCGTAGTTACAACGTCCTCTGCTGCCATTTCCTGTTTGAAAAGTGTTCCCTCCCCTTCTGCTACAGAGCCAAGATGGCGACCGTTGAGGGTGAGAAATGTCCATAGTTTCTTAGGGTCTGTTCCAAACCGCATCCTTTCCTACTACTCGTACTAACTCTGACGTCATTTGAAGTATGTAGTGTGTTTCAACTGTGTAGTATGTGATTTAGAGTATGTGAGAAGTTCCTGGATGGTTTACTAGATTCTCCAGAAATGCAGAGTATGCATCAAGAGCTGACTACTCACACTCACATTACCCAAGATGCAACGCTGCTACTCACACTCACATTACCCAAGATGCAACGCTACTTCTGAAAAAAAAAAAAAATATCACCAACTCAGTGGTTTCAAGTTAGCTACAGCAAGGGTATGTTCGCTTCCTGTTTTCAAAATAAAAGCACCAATTCTATCGTTATGGTCTTCTTAATAATAAAAGGTAACAGGTGTTTTATTTTGTGAAAATGACAGGAAGTGCGTTACTTGCTACGGCTAACTTGAGTGGCTCCGAATTCTCAGGAACAAAACTTTAAACAGGTGTTATTTGGACAAATTAGCGTCACATTGTGGATCTAAAGGGCTACTTTACTTTCTTCCTAAAAAGGTTAGAAATGTGGATAAAGTGGTTTATTTACAGAGTTAGAGCTAAAATGAAATCAGCTTCAGCCTGATGATTTCAGCTTGGGTAGGAACCAAATGCATTGTGGGTTATCGTGTAGTTTACTACAGTGTAAACGGTCTGCTTACTATCTGGTCCTTTAGTGTGTAGTATGGAAGTGTGTAGTATAGAGGTATGTAGTATGTAGTATAGAAGTATGTAGTATGTAATATAGTAGTATGTAGTTTAGAAGTATGTAGTATAGAAGTATGTAGTATGCATATATAGTAACTTTTTGACTATCCAATTACCCATAATGCTGCATGTTTCCATACTTCTCAGTGTAAAAACATCTATGAAATCAAAATATTAAGAAGTATAAGTACAGAGGAATAGATATGAGACACTACACTGGTATAAATAACTCAGGTAACTGCTGATGTTGTAGCTGCATGTGTTAGCTAACGCAGATTGCAATTGTTCCACTGCTGCACAAATGTTACAATCTCTCTTATTTCATCACAGAGAGACTTATGGGAACAAGTACATAGAGAGTCTAGTGGGGCAGTGGGGACACATTTCCTCTGACTGTTACACTCCTCTATCCACAACAAGGAGCTCAAGGTGAACACAGCAAATTGGAGGATGTGCTTGTGCTGCTGCTGCCGCTGCTGCTGCTGCTGCTGTGAGACAAAGTGAAAAGCAAGTAAGCAAAATATACGGGCAAACTTTTTAATTTGCTCCACAGGGTTTGGGGAGGCAATTAGAAGAAACACTTGCTGATAAAACAAAATGTCCTTGTTGCCTGTCTGTGTGATGGTGGTGGTGAGGTGGTGGTGGTGAGGTGGTGAGGTGGTGGTGGTGGTGGTGCGCAGATGGAGCACGGGATGGATGGAGAGATGAGTCACAAACCATGAGAGGTTAAATGTGTTTGAGTCAGGCATATTTTACTTCAGCGTTGTCACGGCGATAAGAGGACATAACCTGCACTGATGTCCATGTTAGGAACCCAAACTATACCCCAAATATAACTCTATTAAACTGTTTTGTTGAGGGGGAAAAAAAATCTAATTCCTTTTTACCATCCAGGCCCTGAGTCTTATCAGCATTAGGTGTTCTCCTCTCCAATACAGTCCCGAAAGCCATCAGACAAATAGAGAACAGCTCCATATCTGCACCAACACATTGACAGCTCTATTTAGATGATCCAGCAGGCCAGATGCCCGAGCTGACCGGCCGGCACCACAATGCCCAGGCCCCCGAGGTTATAAACCCACAGCAAAGAATGTGCTGATTTTCTGGATAAAGATGGAGATGGAGGCTTCTCCCTCGTATATACCTAGACTTTTAATCTAAGGGAGAGGTTTTCAAGGGAGGGGAGAGGTGGTGGTGGTGGGGGTGGTGGTGGTGGTGGTGGTTATAGAGCAGCTGAGAAAATAAGTGAGATATTTTATAGCAACTAAACAGCAAAACCACATCTCATACTTACTGTAGAGCAGGGGTGGCAAACATGAGGCCCGTGGGCCAGAACCGACCCGCCGAGGAGTCCAATCCGGCCCACTTTCCTTCCTGTCTTCTTTTCCTTCCTTCCATTTTTCCATCCACCCTTTCTTCCTTCCATCTGTCCTTTCTTTCTTACATTCCTTCCATCTGTCTTTCACTCCTTCCTTACTTTCATCTGCCCATCTTCCCTCCCTTCCTTCAATCTTTCCTTTCTTCCATCCTTCCTTCCTTCGATCCTCCCTTTCTTCCATTTTTCCTTCCTTCCTTTCTTTCATCTTTCCTTACTGTCTTCTCTCCTCTTCCTTCCATCCTTGCATCTTTCCTTCCTTCGATCATCCCTTTCTTCCTTCGATCTTTTCATCCTGTCTTCTCTTCTTTCCTTCCTTCCATCTGTCTTTCTTTCCTTCCTTCCTTTCTTTCATCTTTCCTTACCGTCTTCTCTCCTCTTCCTTCCATCCTTGCATCTTTCCTTCCTTCGATCCTCCCTTTCTTCCTTCGATCTTTTCATCCTGTCTTCTCTTCTTTCCTTCCTTCCATCTGTCTTTCTTTCCTTCCTTCCTTTCTTTCATCTTTCCTTACTGTCTTCTCTCCTCTTCCTTCCATCCTTGCATCTTTCCTTCCTTCGATCCTCCCTTTCTTCCTTTGATCTTTCCATCCTGTCTTCTCTTCTTTCCTTCCTTCCTTCCATCTGTCTTTCTTTCCTTCCTTCCTTTCTTTCATCTTTCCTTACCGTCTTCTCTCCTCTTCCTTCCATCCTTGCATCTTTCCTTCCTTCGATCCTCCCTTTCTTCCTTCGATCTTTTCATCCTGTCTTCTCTTCTTTCCTTCCTTCCATCTGTCTTTCTTTCCTTCCTTCCTTCCTTTCTTTCATCTTTCCTTACTGTCTTCTCTCCTCTTCCTTCCATCCTTGCATCTTTCCTTCCTTCGATCCTCCCTTTCTTCCTTCGATCTTTTCATCCTGTCTTCTCTTCTTTCCTTCCTTCCATCTGTCTTTCTTTCCTTCCTTCATTTCTTTCATCTTTCCTTTACTGTCTTCTCTCCTCTTCCTTCCATCCTTGCATCTTTCCTTCCTTCGATCCTCCCTTTCTTCCTTCGATCTTTTCATCCTGTCTTCTCTTCTTTCCTTCCTTCCATCTGTCTTTCTTTCCTTCCTTCCTTTCTTTCATCTTTCCTTACTGTCTTCTCTCCTCTTCCTTCCATCCTTGCATCTTTCCTTCCTTCGATCCTCCCTTTCTTCCTTCGATCTTTTCATCCTGTCTTCTCTTCTTTCCTTCCTTCCATCTGTCTTTCTTTCCTTCCTTCCTTCCTTTCTTTCATCTGCCCATCTTCCCTCCCTTCCTTCAATCTTTCCTTTCTTCCATCCTTCCTTCCTTCGATCCTCCCTTTCTTCCATTTTTCCTTCCTTCCTTTCTTTCATCTTTCCTACTGTCTTCTCTCCTCTTCCTTCCATCCTTGCATCTTTCCTTCCTTCGATCCTCCCTTTCTTCCTTCGATCTTTTCATCCTGTCTTCTCTTCTTTCCTTCCTTCCATCTGTCTTTCTTTCCTTCCTTCCTTTCTTTCATCTTTCCTTACTGTCTTCTCTCCTCTTCCTTCCATCCTTGCATCTTTCCTTCCTTCGATCCTCCCTTTCTTCCTTCGATCTTTTCATCCTGTCTTCTCTTCTTTCCTTCCTTCCATCTGTCTTTCTTTCCTTCCTTCCTTTCTTTCATCTTTCCTTACTGTCTTCTCTCCTCTTCCTTCCATCCTTGCATCTTTCCTTCCTTCGATCCTCCCTTTCTTCCTTCGATCTTTTCATCCTGTCTTCTCTTCTTTCCTTCCTTCCATCTGTCTTTCTTTCCTTCCTTCCTTTCTTTCATCTTTCCTTACTGTCTTCTCTCCTCTTCCTTCCATCCTTGCATCTTTCCTTCCTTCGATCCTCCCTTTCTTCCTTCGATCTTTTCATCCTGTCTTCTCTTCTTTCCTTCCTTCCATCTGTCTTTCTTTCCTTCCTTCCTTCCTTTCTTTCATCTTTCCTTACTGTCTTCTCTCCTCTTCCTTCCATCTTTTCATCCTGTCCTTCCTTCCTTCCTTATGATCCGGCCCACATGAGATCAAATGGGTCTGTATGTGACCCTTGAATGAAGATGAGTTTGACACCTCTGCTGTAGAGCCTCATGGATAAATAAGCTAACAGTCTAAAATAGTCACTAAGCTAAACTCTTAGGGGTGAGTTCAGAAGAAGGTATTTTTTTTGTCATGCCACTTTCTATTGATGAAACACAAGCTAGAATAACTTCCTGTCTCTATATACCTAACAGTGCTTGTTTGTTGTGCTACTAGAAATAGAGACTGGCATGCAGCAGCCAGGATACAGAGCCTCAGATAGCAGCTATACATTACAATAGTCGCCTCCAGGTTGGCTCTCTAAACAAGCCCCCCCCCCCCCCCCCCCACTACCCCCCCCCTTCAGTGAGTGACTAATAACTGCCACCCTGTAGATCCAACCCATTAAAAAAACAATGCATTTTTTCCCCATCTCTTTGACTGTTCCTTCTTTTCCTCCCTCCCTTCCTCCTCCCTCTTTCTTTAATTTTCCCTTCTCCTTCCATACTTCTTTCCTCACTTCCTACCTTCCTTCCTTCCTTCCTTCCTTCCTTCTCTCCTTACTTCCTTCCTCTTTTCCTCCCTCTCTCCCTCCCCTCCTTACTCCTTTCCTTCCTTCCTCCTTTCATACTTCATACTACTTCACTTCCTTACTTCCTACTTTTTTTCCTTCTTCCCTCCCTCCTTACTCCTTTCCTTCCTCCCATCCTCCCTCCCCTCCTTCCTACTTTCCTTCCTTCCTTCTTCCATATTTCTTCCCTCCCTCCTTGCTCCTTTCCTTCCTCCCTCCCTCTCTCCCTCCTTCCCTCCCTCCCTTCCTCCCTCCTTACTCCTTTCCTTCCTTCCTTCCTTCCTTCCTACTTTCCTTCCTTCCTCCCTCCCTTCTTTCCTTCCTTCTCTCCTTACTTCCTTCCTATTTTCCTCCCTCTCTCCCTCCCCTCCTTACTCCTTTCCTTCCTTCATTCCTTCCTTCCTCCCTTCCTTTCCTTCCTTCCTCCTTCCATACTTCTTTCCTCACTTCCTTCCTTCCTTCCTGCATTTTTTCCCCATCTATAGTGTTTCTTAGAGTTAGGATTGAGCAGTGTTGAAATATATATAATTCCACCCAACATTATCAAAAGTTAACTCTGAGACTATTTACAATTTATTATTAATCATTATGTAAATAATTGAGTTGGAATTACAGGAATATGACTACAGAGTGCTTCTTATTGATCATAAAAGCAGTTAAAAGTTTTATCTATTAGTGATGCACTGGCTCCACTTCACAGCAACTGCTTAAATAATGATGTCTGTCAGAAGAAGAAGAAGAACATATGAACACATCTCTCTCGGCTGGATAAAGGATTTTGAAAATTGACAAATCACATGAGCAGTTTTGAAAGTAGAAAAATACTTTGGTTTTAACATGTTCAAAATTAGATATTTAGACTATATTAAACGGGATGTATTATGCTTTTTCTCCTTTTCTGTTACTTCTATGTCAGATACATATGTTAAACATGGTCAAAGTTCCTAAATTACATAAAATTCTACATAAATATTAGGGCTGTCAGCGTTAACGCGCTAATCGCGATTAGATTAATGTAATCCATAATGCTTTTTTTAAATCGCATTTTAATGTTGCAAGCCTTTTTGTCCCTTCTACTCCCCCGTAGACGGCTCCTCTAGCTGTAGCGCTATGCTTTGAAGTGGCCTCCTGCAGTAAACCTACCGCGCTGATGGAAAGTAAGAGAGCTACTGGACTTTTGAACGGCTTGTTTAACTTTAAAACACTTCCAGACGCTTCAGTTGACAAGTCAAAAGTAAAATGCAACCTGTGTCAAACGGAGTTTAACTACCACCGGAGTACGTGGAGTTTGAGTTAGCACCTCCACGCTAAACACCCAGGTGCAGCCAAGTGAGCCTCAGCTCCACCAAAGGACCATTTTGGAGTGTGGGAGTCGCAGCAGAGCCGTGATTGATTCCCAGTTAAGACACTCTGGTAAGAAATGCTTTACATTATGGGCTTAAAACTGCCTTCAAATGGAAAATAACAGGATTTTAAACATGCAATTCAAAACGCGATTAATCGCAATTAACTATGGAAATTCTGCGATTAATCTCGATTAAAAAAATAATCGTTTGACAGCCCTAATCATAACATTTGTAGAAATGCTCCCTGCAAGTCAAAATCCTGCTTAAAACGCTTCATAAGTGACCTTTTGTTTTACCTTGCCAACAAGCTGACATCACATTAAAATCCCATAAATGGTCATCTGTTCCATAGCATTGGTTGCTAAGGCCGTTGCTAAGGTTTTTCCATGTTTGGTTTACTACTTGTTGTCTACTCTTATATTGTCAGATTTTGGCTTGAACTTGAATGTATGGATGTATTTGAGAAGTTGCCACTGACATGAGGAGTGTACTCCTTTCCTCACTTCCTACCTTTCTTCCTTCCTTCCTCCTTTCCTTCCTTCCTCCTTCCATAATTCTTTTCTCACTTCCTTCCTTCCCTCCTTCCTTCCTTCCTTCCTTCCTTCCTCCTTTATTTCCTTCCTCCTTCCATACTTCTTTCCTCCTTTCCTTCCTCCCTCCTTCCATACTTCTTTCCTCACTTCCTTCCTTCCTCCTTCCATACTTCTTTCCTCACTTCCTTCCTTCCTTCCTTCCTCCTTTCCTTCCTTCTTCCCCCCCTCCTTACTCCTTTCCTTCCTTCCTTCCTTCCTCCCTCCCTCCTTACTCCTTTCCTTCCTTCCTCCCTCCCTCCTTCCTCCTTTCCTTCCTTCCTCCTTCCATACTTCTTTCCTCCTTTCCTTCCTCCCTCCTTCCATACTTCTTTCCTCACTTCCTTCCTTCCTCCTTCCATACTTCTTTCCTCACTTCCTTCCTTCCTTCCTTCCTTCCTCCTTTCCTTCCTTCTTCCCTCCTTCCTTCCTTCCTCCCTCCCTCCTTACTCCTTTCCTTCCTTCGTCCCTCCCTTCTTACTCCTTTCCTTCCTTCCTCCTTCCATACTTCTTTCTTCCTTTCCTTCCTCCCTCCTTCCATACTTCTTTCCTCACTTCCTTCCTTCCTCCTTCCATACTTCTTTCCTCACTTCCTTCCTTCCTTCCTTCCTCCTTTCCTTCCTTCTTCCCTCCCTCCTTACTCCTTTCCTTCCTTCCTTCCTTCCTCCCTACCTCCTTACTCCTTTCCTTCCTTCCTCCCTCCCTCCTTACTCCTTTCCTTCCTTCCTCCCTCCCTCCTTCCTTCCTTCCTTCCTTCCTCCTCCCTTCTTCCTATAATACCATAGATTGCATTTGCAGTTAAATATACAATAAATACATAAAACTTGTAACATTAAAAAAAACAAGGGGGATTTAATCCATATTAAATATTGAGTTGGTATATTTCCATTGTGAATATCTTCACATGTTTAAAAGCAAGAATAGTGTTGATTATAGTTTATGTGTGTTATAGTTTCACCTTTCCTTGCAGCATCAATAAACCTGTGCACAAAGGGAGCTATTGTCTTCAGAGACGTTACGAAGGCGTTTATATGACTGTCAAGTTACATACAGCACATATATCAAGGGCAGCACAGGGTCAGAGTGAGTGTTTCTCACTGTAAGTCATGTAAATCATAAGTAAAGATATTCCAGCAGGGACCAAAGATGAAAAATAAAGCGCTAGGAATGTGCACTGCATCAGTTTTTTTGGAACAGCTTGTTGCATTTAATGCTGAAGAAAACAGACATAATATTATAGGGACTAGCTTTCTGTTAAAAATCCATTATTAAATGAATTTTCATCACTTCAGTTATAAATGTCCAAGACTGAGTATCAAACAAGTTTCTAAGCTGTAGAGCCATTTTTCTCTGAAATAAGTTTGAGAACAAATGTCGATGAAAATGTAATAAATCACAAATGTTACAACCTTCCCCCACAAAAAAAACTAAAAACCCCCGAAATCTTATATTTATGTCTACTTGTGTGTGTTAACGTCCCCCGGTGGTGCGTCTGGACAGCTCTTATCATTCAGTCAGGGGTGTGTGACGGGGGCTTGGGTCGCAAGGGAGGATGTGTAACTCATTTCCAGATAATGGCAGGGTTCTGTCTAAACCCCCCCACCCCCCCCCCCCCCAACCTCCATCTCGCCCAATTCGCCAACTCATCAATCCACATACAGACACACAACGCCTCCGCAGCCCTCCGCTCACTTATCACCCCAAAAAAACTACCACAGTGCACTTTAAATAACTGCTTCCCTGCACTAATCTGTTCCAATCCCCCACAATGCCTTTCATCCTCTGCATCAAGACCTTTTCCATCTTTTTTTTCCTTTTTTTTTTCCGCCTCCTTTTTGCTTTCCATGTATGTCGTCGTCTTGATGGAACCTCCCATGATAGCAGCCCTGTGACAAAGGACCAAATGTCTCACTCCTCTGTTTCATCTCCTATACAGGCAGATTAGTTGTTGTGTGGCTAATGTCTGGTGATGAATGCAGAAGAAGTCCGTAGGTGGAGGAGAGATGGAAGGATGGATGGATGGATGGAGGGATGGATGGATAGAGGGATGGAGCAGGCAATTTGATCTCCATGGGTGGTCTGCCCTGTTTAAACTGACCTCGAGCTTAATGAGGAAAACTAACAACCCTCTGGATTACAGGAGGAGGTTGGGAGGAGTAGAGGAGAAAAAATACTGAAGGGAAATATGCAGATGCTTTCATACGCTGCTACTCCCGCGGCGTTGGTTGCCCGGCACAGATCTCAAGGGGGTGGAGGGGTGGTGGGGGGGGTGGCGAGCGAGCAAGCAAGCGAGTATGACGGCTACATTAGCAGGGAATGTTACAGCTGGGTCTATGGTTACTGTAAAGCCGAGCTGAGCTGCCACTTTGGGTTTTCGAGGAGCGCTGAGCAGACACCCTACTTTGATTAAAGGTGTTTATACTGGCCATCTGATCCAGTGTGACAATAGGTCTGGGTCTGACTCTAACCTGAAGCCAAACACACACTAATGAGGACCAGGCAAAGGCTGGTCTCCCTCTCCACTTTAAATGTGACACTGTAAATCAGCCTCACAATACCTGACAGAAATAGCCTGACCTGACTCTCTCTTTCTTTCTTTCTTTCTTTCTTTTTTTTCCTCCTTCTCTTTTCTTTTCTAACTTTTTTTCTCTTTCTTCAAAATGGTCAACAGGAGAATAATTTGAGGTTGACAGGATCATTCAGTGCCACGTGCGTGCCTGTGTGTGTGTGTGTCGACCCAATTGTTTGTGCAGTGCAGCTTCAGGGGGAGAACGGTGATGCAATCAGGAAGTGATGTCGAGAATTAACAGCATCTAACGTTACAGCACCATTGATCCGGGCGGCTTTTGAAAAACGGTGGTACGGGTGATCCGTAGTAATTTGTTATGTGTTATACAATCTCAACCAAACCTGATATTTGACATCTGCTTCTTTTCAGTGGAGGAATGAGAAAGGAAGGATGGTTGGTTGGTGGGGAAGGGTTCAAGGAATGTTTCCACAAACCAGTGATATTGGAGCTTTGGCACTGTTAGCATCACCAGCATGAATGTCGACATGAATAAAGAGCCAGCGAGGTAGTAATAGAACAAGAGTCAAAAGTCAAAGCCCGGAGCCCCGTCTTATGATCCAGCTCTGCAAGCGAACTCATGCCATTCAACCACAGCAGTATGAAAATTGTTTTAGAATGGATGAAACTGACAGAGAGGGTAAGAAGAGGACATAACCTGGGTCAGACCTGTTGCCTGCGAGTCTATACAAACTCAGTGCACCCAAACCCAGGCCCTGTTGGTTCCTCACGCCACTGTGATGGATCCAACAGTTGTAACCCTATATCTGATGCAGGGCTCGCTGCAGGACAAATTATCTCTCTCCCAGCGATGTCTAATGCGTTTTTAATAATATATTCGCCTCATCAGCATCTCACCTCTCAGGGCAAGCCTGTGTACTCTAAATGGGCAAAGGAAGACGGGGCTAGACAAATGGCTTTTAAGAGGTCTTGGTGAGGAATGATGGCGAGGAAGACTTATGGCTCAGCATAATTAGATCCATCCAGAAAAAAAAGAAGAAGAAGAAGACGAAAAAAAAGCAAAACTCAGGCAAAAAAAGTGTGGGACTTGCATTCGTTCAGAAGTAATGTTGTGGAGAGGACAGACTAATGAATCACCAATCCTCACCATTTTTCTTTTCTTTCTTTAATTTTTATTTGAGACATTTATTGAGGCATCCAGAAACCTTCTTCTATAAAAAAAAAATACTCCTTATATGCAGTGCTGTGCAAACGTCTTAAGCACTTAAGCTAAAGTAATGCTTTCAAACACAATGACATGAATAGTTTTTTATTTATTAATTAACTTCAGACAGCAGCAGTCCTTCTCTGCAGGTCGGTTGTTCCTCGATTTTAAAGGAGTCGCCACAGTTCTTCTTCTACTGTAGATTTTTAGGCGTCTCAGCTTCTTCTCCATGATGGTTTGACCACCACAAAGCCCTGATATCTCAACATCTGCTGCAGGACTCCTCCTTCTTCTTGTTAATATAGATATGAAGCCTGTTCTTTATGACTGTGGCTGCATGTTCAGGGCTGTTGTCATGCTGCAGAATACATTAGGGAACCATCAGACACCAACATGATGGTTTTGCATTATAGAGAAGAGTTAAAACATCTAAAGTGCCTGAAACCTTTTGCACAGTGATGTTCTTCTAAATGGCAACAACAAGTATGTATTAAAGAAACATTATGCTAACATATCTGCACAATGTTCACTGACAACATCTTTAATATTCTGTCTCCAGACACTCAAAGCACTATTAACATTTTTATTGTTATGTTTAATCAACTCACAGCAATTGGTTTCTGCTCTGGTTAATTATTTTACATTAACAAACACTGTTAACAACTAACAGGTGAACATAGTGGAGCATTTGTCTGCTGTATTAAGCTGTTGCTGTTGTTTGATTAAACATTTTGATTTACAGCCAAAAATGGCTAAAAAGATAAATGAATACAGGTTTATGGATTGGGGAATATCATCATCATTGATGTAGTGTTCATGCATCATTACCTTTCCTTCATTTGTATCAGGAAAAAAATATTTAATGGTGTATGAAACTTAATTTTTAGAAGACAGTGTTGGATTCAAAGCTCTTAAAGATGAATGAGGGGGGAGCCGCTCATTTGTTCTTCCCAGTTCTCCCAAAATCACTAAGTACTTGATATTTTCCAGATTGGGTTTAAGTGGTAAATTGAGAAGCTAACGCTTTCAACCCCTCCTCATCCTTCATTCTGAATTTGACACTAAGATGACTGCTTTAGGCAACTTATTGACCCCTATTGACCCCGACAATCCAATCACACCCTGAGAAACAAAACAAAGGGGGGGCTGAGAGCCAAATGTATGGCTACAAATAGGGACAAAATGGCATTACCCATCCACACAGGGTCAGCCCAGCCATTAGGCCCGATCCCAAATATCCCCCATCGCTCTTCCAATTAAGCCGTCAAAGTGGGGCAGATGGTTGTGACGCTATCGGGGTGCCGTGCTGCCCTCGTGCCCACATCTCGTACCCTCTCACAGTCATCCATCACTAGAGGAGCTCTAATTAGCTTGTTATTCTGCCATGCAAACTATTCCAAGCTTCTGAAAAGGCCTCCTCATGTTTTGAATGACAGGGAAAGCATTGAGAGAGGGCAAATGGGAGGAGGAGGAGAGGAAAGCCAATCACTGTGTGCAGAATGGCATTTGAATAGCCTATTCAGCACACTACAGCAGCAATTATATTCCCCCTTTAGACTTCCTGCCAGGATATTTTTCTTTGTTGTTTCTTCATCAAAACGGTGCCATCAATTGACAAGTTAAGCTTGACAGATTAAAAGCCTGTGTGAAAGAGGTCAAAAGACTCTTTTTTTTTTTTTTTTTTTTTTCTTAGCTGAATGTCATCGCAGTAGAAATGAAGTAGCATTTGATTCAGGCAAAGGTTAAACAATTTCAGTGACTGTCAATGAAAACATGTCTTGGGTTATAAAAGTCAATGGTCTTATTGAACAACTAAACAGTCTTTGCTGTAAATGTTATACTTACCATACAACAATCTGCCTCTCTAAAGCAGAGATCAGTGATTGCTGGAGGTTTGCTGCAGCTCAAAGTTCATTCACACGTTCATTTCTTTCTGGTTCACTTCCTCCTCTCTTCTTCTACCTCCCACATCATCTCATTAATCTAAATCGTTGCATACATTCAGAGCTTTCATCGCACTTTCTTCTCATCCATAAATGGCTCTCGTCTTCATCATCTGTCTGGCTTGTTGTGAAGGCGCCCAGCAGCATCCGACCTCGCCAACCAGCAGAGGGCTCGGAGCTCCTCGGCGCTCTCCTGCAGAGCACCTGCACCAAGTCTGTCTGGATCTGAGCCAGAACTTTCTAATTAAATTGTGTTAATCTCATATTCTTGCAGTGAATTCTCTTCTCTGTGAAGTGGAACAATAAAGTGAAAAAGTAGAGGACTAAAACAGATAAAAGCTCATTTTCATGCCTTTTTTAAAGTCCTGTTTTTTAATTTTATTTTTTTTTTGCTACTACAGTTCCCGTCACTCATCATCACTGCCTGTTTCTGCACCATGAAAAGTTATGCTGCACTAATTTATAGCAGGACATGTTTGCATTGTAATCCTATGAATGCACAGACATTAATCAGCTACATAACTTTTATACTCCAGGAAACTTGAATTTAATGATTATGAGCAAACCCCCCCTTTTTCTATACTGATATATTTGAATTCTAAGCAGATTTATGGATGTTCATCTTCCTTTATGGACATCAGAGACTATGATATTACTGGAAAGAGTCAGGCATATCTCCATAAATCTTATATATTAACAAAGATACACACCATATTCAGACTTTGGACAGTCTTCAGGAAAAGCATATACATACACAGAAGGTGTATTTTAGCTTTTTTGTCCATTTGATACAATTTGTTAAAGACAAAAAAACCTTTATTTTAATTTATAGAGTTGTTCTGTTTTGCAGTATCTACACATCTGTCAACCATGTGTGATGTTTGTAATAAAACTGATTATAATAAATTAATCTACACTTTATAAGTTTAAATATAGGATTTAAATATAGATTTAATCACACAAATCACATGACCTCCACTTGAGTAAGAAGCTAAGAGAGAACTTAATACCTCTCTGCTAAGCTAGGATAGCTAGGATAGCTTAGCTTAGGTTTATTTTGTCTCCATTATTATTGTATTTAGCCACTGCCTTTATATATGTAGGATAAAATAATAAATTACCAAGATGTCTGTTCATCAAAACGTACATTTGCAATTAAAGATATCAGTCAGTGATGTTTCTGTAATGTAACGTGTCTGTAGCTGTTTTGATGCTAATGCAGATTTAATGTACTTTTCCAAGAGAAAGACACATTTCTGTCACGTGATCATGTTGACAGTTTTAGCTCTAATGGTTAAATATACACATACACAACAACCCATTCACCATGTAATTGTTCAACAGTGCCTGCTTCCCAGATATTATGCATGTGTGCATATACATTCTGCACGGCATGTAACAAGGTCTAATTGGTTTCAGTTGATAGTTGTGAACATTCATAGTAAACTGATCATTGTATAATGAGCACAAACTTTCCATTAATCTACAACTACGGCAATTATGTCTTCCTACGATATATGAACTGTAAGATCACACATTCACACATTATTTCTTTATTAACATGTGTTAAATGTAAATTGATGATGATAACATATTGTATATTGTTATATATTTATATATGTGTATGTGTGTATAATGTACTTTCTCAATAGAATGACACATTTCTGTCACATGATCATGTTGACAGTTGTAGTTGCTGTGGTCACTATGCTGTAGTTGTTGCATTTTCATTTTATATACAAACACAATTGTTCAACAGTGCCTGCTTTCCCTGATAGTATGCATGTGTGCATATTTGCAAACATCCTGTACTTCTTATACATTCTGCACGGCATGTAACAAGGTCTAATTGGTTTCAGTTGATAGTTGTGAACATTCATAGTAAACTGATCATTGTATAATGAGCACAAACTTTCCATTAATCTACAACTACGGCAATTATGTTATTCCTACAATATATGAAGATCCCACATTCATTAAAATATTGTAAATGTAAATTGATGATGATAAACATATTGTATATTTGTTACTTCTCTGTGTGTGTGTGTGTGTGTGTGTGTGTGTGTGTGTGTGTGTGTGTGTGTGTGTGTGTATAAGTGCACATGTATCCAGAGTTTAAACAAATGATCATCTGCTATGTTTTCTGTTTACAATTTGTCCTTTAATGACACAACCTTGAGCTAACCAGTGGATGCATGATGACTGCACCCCCCCCCCCCGCCCCCGCCCCCGCCCTCCCACCACCACCACCACCACCACTCCGCACATGTCAGACACCCTCTTCTAAAACACTCCTTCCTCTTTTCCTGTCACCTCATCATCTTCTGGCTCTCCGGCTTTACGCAGCAGGTTTTGCCCCATGCTGCTCATTTTCCTCCCATCTTTCATTATGTCCCTCTGTTTCCTCCGTACTGAAACCCTGCCAAAATCTCAATCTGTCGTCCTGCTCCACGCATGTTTGGAGAGCAGAGTCCTTGTCGGTCAGCACGTAGTCCCTAAAGAGGTTCTCTGTCATTTTCCCCCCGGTGAGAGAGTTGCATCTAGAGCTGTGGGAAACGTTAAATTAGTGTGGCATGTCACATGTAACACCTGGCTATTGGGACATAATCGCTGTCTTTGTTTCCATCCATCAGGGGGAAAAAAATGCTGTCAGGTTGTTATTTTTATCGTCCTACACAAATCCAGACACAAATAAACGAGTTAGAAGTGTCGAAATTTGGCTGAAATTGATAATATAATAGTGGAGTAAGAGAGTAGGATTGGTAATAACAGATTTCTAGCCATGAAAAATGAGGCGAGGGAATAAAAAAAAGCAACTTACCAGCAGTGTTAGGGTGAAATTCAGTCTATGCATTACAGTTAAAAACCACAGTAACACTTTAACTTCAATATTTTGGGGTGTCGACCACAGGAACTTTCCCCAGAGGACGAAAAACCTTTTAAAGAACTTAACTTCCACCAGAGGGACAAGGGACTAAATCAAGTTACAGGGAGATTGTTTTACCCCCCAGAAAAGTCCTTACTCAGGCGGGGTACGGGGGGACGGGGGGCGGGGTGAAGTACTTTCCAAAAGTACAGGAACTTTGGGGATTTGCTGACTGCTCCAACACAAAAACACACACAAACTCAAACTAACTTTTGTACCCTTTCATTCGTAAAACAAGGAGGTTCTCCATTATCGATTTAGGACAAGAAGAAGACATTTCTCTTCATTTAACATTCCTGTTGTCCCCAAGTCAAGGAAGTAAGGGAGAGAAGAAGGAAGGAAAGGGAGGAAGGTAGGAAGGGAAGGAGGGAAGGAAGGAAAGGGAGGAAGAAGGAAGGAAGGAAGGAGGGAAGGAAGGGAAGGAGGGAGGAAGGACGGAAGGAAGGAAGGGAGGAAGAAGGAAGGAAAGGAGGAAGGGAGGACAAAGGGAGAAAGGAAAAGAGGAAGGAAGGAAGGAACGGAGGGAGGAAGGAAGGAGGGGAGGAAGAAGCAAGGAAAGAAAGGAGGAAGGAGGGAAGGAAGGGAGGGAAGTAGGAAGGGAGGAAGAAGGAAGGAAAGGAGGGAGGGAAAGAAGGAAGGAAAAGAGGGAGGAAGGAAGGAGGGAAGGAAGGAAGGGAGGTAGGAAGGTAGGAAGATGAAAGGAAAGGAGGGAGGGGAAGAAGGAAGGAAAGGAGGGAGGAAGGAAGGACAGAAGGAAGGAAGGAAGGAAAGAAGGGAGGAAGGAAGGGAGGAAATGAAAATGGTGGTCAGCTTCTTGCTTAATAAAAGAATGAGTGAGAGCTGAGAGCATGAGCAAAAGAGAGAGAGAGAGAGAGAGAGAAAGAGAGAGAGAGAGAGAGAGAGAGAGAGAGAGAGAGAAAGAGAGAGAGAGAGAGAGAGAGAGAGAGAGAGAGAGAGAGAGAGAGAGAGAGAGAAACGAACAAAAACCAATGAATGAGACAAATGTTCTAAATGATTCTTGGCAGTTACGGTCTAAAGCAGAAACCCTAACCATCAAACACTCAGCTGAAGTATATGAAGATTGATATATATTAATTATACATACAGTATATCCTCTATATATATGCATGCAGTGCCGGCTTTCTCTGTTAATATGCACAAGTTAGTCATGGGAGGAGTATATATTTGCAAAATGCTCTACTTCTTATCAATTGAACAGACCTCATTGGTTCCAGTTGATAGTCATGAAACATTTAGAGTAAGCTGATCATTGCATAATGAGCACAAACTTTCCATTAATCCTAAAATATGGCAATAATGTCTGCTTATGGTATGTGGACTGTAAAATAAAAGATCACACTTCCATTAAAATATTGTGTAAATTGCTGGTATATATTTATTGTGTGTGTGTGTTGTGTGTGTGTGTGTCTGTGTGTGTGTGTGTGTGTGTGTGTGTGTGTGTGTGCGTGCCTAGGTCATTCAGCTTTCATCAGCACATTTAAAACCAAATTAAATAGTCTTCTAAAAGCTTCTCAGTTCTCAGTTATTGTGTGTATCTTTGTATTTTGTATGTTTCCTGTGTGTTTTTGTTGCTGTTATATGTTTTAATATTGACCTACTGATAGGACTC
Organism: Scomber japonicus; assembly: GCF_027409825.1. Lineage (NCBI taxonomy): Eukaryota > Metazoa > Chordata > Actinopteri > Scombriformes > Scombridae > Scomber > Scomber japonicus. The sequence continues at coordinate 3,626,239 of NC_070588.1, read as the reverse complement.
CTTCTATGGTAATGGGTCAATGACGTCAGTGTCCAATTGGTGTAACCAGTATTTTTTCATAAAAATCTGATTATATACAGGAAAATAAATGTGAAAGCGATTTGTCACAAATTATTTAGAAAAAAAGGTTGTTTTTAGGATATGTCCTCCTGCTCACTATTGACAAAATGCATTAAAATTTAAATGTAGAAAACATTTTATTTTCATTTGATGTTTTTAATGAAGTAATTAATCTCTCCTCACTATCCGCTAGCTGTCCCTTCTAAGTACGTGCTGAAAAAAAGTCCGGTCTCAATACACAGCCTGGCTCTGAGAGTCAGCTGATAAATACACAACAATGCTCCAGCCAATCAGAGACAGGGAGCTTTCATGCGCGTTCACGGTCAGACAGTGGGGGGAGGGGAGGTTACGTAGTGACGTAGTGACGTCTGTTAGGACCGTTGGGACTGGTACAAACTCAGTGGAGAAGGAGAGGTTACCAAGAAACATCCAGAGAGGAGAAAGTTAGAAGAACATTTAATATAAAAGAAGGACTTTAACCAGACAAGGACCCGTGGACACACCAGTGTGGTTTTCTAACGGCGGAGGGATATACGGAGACCCAGCGGAGGGACTGACTGACGGATACCCGGCGGAGAACCGGAGAGTGAAGGCGGAGGACCGGAGAGTGAAGGCGGATGCTGCTCTGCTGAACAGGTGAGTGACATCAGCTCTGCTTCACATAAACTGTAACGTTACCTGCCGACATTCAGCTCACTGTCTGGTTAGCCATGATATGTTGTTGTTGTGATGTTATCTGTAAAGTAGCAGAGTTGTTACTACAGCTGTTTGACGCTAACAGCTGTAGTAACGTAGTAGTTAGCTTCGCAGCTAACGTTAGCATCGTGCTAACGTAACCTGCAACATAGCTGCTGAGTAGTTGCTCGCTGTGTATCTGGTGTTTGTCCACTGCTTTCAAAGTGTTTACAGTCATGAAGACATAAACACAGGTTTGCTATCACAATCATTTCACATGAGATTGAGATGCGGCCTGGTGTTAGCCTGGCTAGCCACCTGTACTATCAGAGCAATTAATGCTGCTATCAAACTGAAGCTTGCAGTGGTTATGTCCGTTACCATGACAATGCGCGTCCATGAAGCACTATATCTTTAATATTTTACTTTGTAGTATGATGTGGATCTGTGTCTCTGTGACTTCATATTCTGGTTTCTTTTGGTTGCAATCATTTTTTTGTGTTACCCTTTTCCGATCGCCAACTTGTGATGATCGAGCTTCTACTTGGTTAGGAACATTAGAAAGATATTCATAATCTCTTTTTAAGGCCAGATAACAGTATTATCCACGTTGGATTTGAGTTGTAATCTCTCCACTGTTCCTCATAGGTTTCTTTACATTATGGTTCGGTTTAGTCTTATTAGTGTTTGGAAAGCAGAGTGAGTCTGAGTAAGGTTTTATCCCTCATGGCTCTAAGCTGTATTATCTACCTGGTTTCTCAGAAGTAGTGGAAACAGTAAACAACAACATCTGTTTCAATTTATCTTATTTTTTAAGGTCTCAACTGTCCATATATCTGTGTTGCCAAAGACTGATGTAACTAATTTACCTGTGCTAAAAACCTCAATAGTCTTATTAAAGTAGGAAAGCACAGGTGTAAATAATAAAATGAAGGATAATGGCTGAATTCCATTTAGTTGCTTCAGTATCAGGGTCCTATTGTTATAGTGTTGTTGTTGTGCATGCTGGCATCCATAAGTATCACACTGTTATGGGTGAAAATGCCAGCTTTAACGTCATTAGTAACACATGGCATGTCAGAAATGGTGTATTATTGTCGGAAAAAATGATTGAAATACATATCAGTGAGCCACATGTTCCTTAATTACTATGCATGTTCACAGTCAATCATACACACACACACACACACACACACACTCCTGCTGGCAAAAATACTCCCCAGCATCAGAAAATGATATAATATTAGAGAAGTTGGAAAGTACTGAGATAATAAGAAAAATATGGAAAGAAATGCCACTTTTATTGTGAAAATACAGATGTAGGTTTCTCACATTTTGGCAGAGCGGAGTGACAGAAATGAATGTGACCAGTAATGTAACAGTGTCTGAGTAATTATGTAATTATTTTTTCAATAAGCAAATATTTTAAGTTAGCGTTCCCCATCACTGCCGACCACTCAAGACTTTTCTTTATTTTCATGAGCTAATCATGAGTAATGAGCGGCTCTGCCCACACAGGTGTACAGTGCGGGTGTGTAGAAACATGACGTGGTTGTGAGGTAAAGTAGTGAGATGTGTGGGTTCATGGTGTAATTAGCTTGACAGGTCATACTGCTGACATTTAATAAGTGGTATTAAAAGTGTGTGTGTGTGTGTGTGTGTGTGTGTGTGTGTGTGTGTGTCAGGTGGTGCTAGCGTCACAGGTGTGCTACATGAGCCGTGTCACTCTGAATTTCCAACGTTTCTCCATCACAACATGGCCACTCTCCATCAAAAACACCAGTGGGCCTTTCCTTTTTCTTTTTTTTTTTATTGCTTCTATAGTGATATTGTTTCCCAATGATAAAAAAAATACAAAAAAAGGTCACAGGAAGACAAAGACTGATTTGTACGGCAGGTGACCGATGACCTCATGGTTTTTTGGCTCCGAGTGCCGATTCCTGCCAAGAGTGTTCTTCACGCTTCAGTGAGAATTCAGTGACCAGGTGTTTATAGCGGAGACATTTGAAACGCGCTCAACTGTGTTCCTGTTTATCTTTAAAATGATGTGAGTGAGAGGGGGGGTTTTATTTCTTCTTCTTCTTCTCCTTTTTTTTATTCTCCCTTTTCCTGAGCTGTCTATGAACATTTTCCACAACAGCTCAGGGCAAGGTTGGACATTACAAGGTCCTTGGCATAGTGATAGCTATTAAACAGAGATGCAATAACCTCATACCTCCATGATGGAAGAAGTCATTTTCATGTTCCAGATTAAAGCTGTTTTTCCTTCTTTTTTTTTTACATGACGGTGCTGCTGAGAAACGGTGAAGGCCAGGATTTACTGCCAACATAAGGGATTAAGAGAAGATTAATTTAAAATTCGCCTGTCTTTGTTATTCTCCTTAATGTATCAGTGAGCATTTCATTACCGCTCCATCTTTAAGTCACAAGTTTAGTGGAGACAAAGTTAGAAATCAATTATTTATAACAGTTCAAGGTAAAAAACTAAACTAAGAAAGACAGAAAAACAGAAATATAGGAGCCAGTAAATGAGTTTGTTGCAGGTAATAAAAAAAGTATGGCACCTTTTCAAAAATAGCAAACAACAGCAGACAGACAATAAGGTGCCAATTTAAAATAAATACATGAATAAAATTAATTTTCTTTTCAGTACCTTGATCCACAAACAGCCCACAATTCAAATATATGGTCATTAATATTAATAAGCATAATACCAGCTCACATTATTATGGGATTATTATCCATACTCCACTGGGTTTTAGGTCCAGTATGCAGTTGATTTTCCATATTTCTCCAGCAACAAGTGATTGTTTTTCGCTAACAAAGACCAGGACAACTCGGATATGAGTTAAGAGAGTTATTACAACGATGGTAGAAGGGGTAGTGATGGAGGGATGAAGGGATGCAGGGTTGAGGGTCGAAAGTCTGAGGATGAAGGGATGAAAGCTGTTGGTTAAGAAATTATGGATGGGGCTGAAGGATTAGGAATGAAGGGGTGAAGGGGTGAAGGGTTGAGGGAGTTGGGAATGAAGTGATGAGGGTCGAGGGGGATGAAGGGATGAGGGGTTGGGGATAAAGGGATGAGGGTCAAAGGGTTGAGGGTGAAGGGTTGAGGGGTTGGGATGAAGTGATGAGGGTCGAGGGGTTGAAGGACTGGGGATGAAGGGATGAGGGTTGAGGGGTTGAAGGACTGGGGATGAAGGGATGAGGGTTGAGGGGTTGAGGATAAAGGGATGAGGGTTGAAGGACTGGGGATGAAGGGATGACGGTCAAGGGGTTAGGGATGAAGGGATGAGAGTCGAGGGGTTAGGGATGAAGGGATGAGAGCTGTTGGGTAAGGATTTGGGGATGAAGGGATGAGAGTCGAGGGGTTAGGGATGAAGGGATGAGAGCTGTTGCCTAAGGAGTTGGGGATGAAGGGATGAGAGTTGAGGGTGGATGGAGGGATGCAGTACTGATCTCATGGTTGGTACAGAGAGGGAACCAGAGTGGGCGTTCAAAGAAAAGAGAGAGAATGTTAGAAAGGGTTAGGGAGGAAGGGATGTGAGGACTGAGACGAAGGAGAGAAGAGTTGATAAGCTGTGCCTTAAGTACTTCTGGTGCATAAATAAGGGGGGTAACCCTAAGCCTACCTCAAAACTGTACTCCGATATCGTATCTGAGTAAATGTACTTAGTTTTAATTCAATAATTAATTAGATTCAGTGAAATAGCAAGACAAAAATAAACATGAATAAAATCGACAAATTATACTATTTTCCTGCCCTGAAGGCGACTCCTTCTCTCCACACATATCCAAACTGACTCAAGATCCCGTCTCTGATGTCAAGGAATAAAAAAAGATATAAAAGATTTGTATTTTTTTTTTTTTCCTCCATAAATCTTCTTTACTCTTCAACACCTCCTGTCAGATTTGGCACAAGCATCTTACTCGCCAGTTTCTTTTGCATCAGACTGATTTCTGTTTACACCTTCCCTTCATCCTGTCATCAGTCAGCGGATGATTGATTTAAGACAAAGCAGCAGAAGAAGAAGAAGGCTGCACTGATCTCCTGCTCAGGTTATCCTGCCAACACCATCTCTCTGTTAAAGGAGCCGGGGCATTTTGTTTCTGCACAGATTTAACCCTGTATCACCAAGTGTATCATACTGGATACATGAGTTTTAGAGACCTTTAACCGTCCTGTCGTCCTCCCGGGTCAAATTGACCCCGTCTGTTTTGACTGTTCCTTCTTTCCTCCCTTCCTTCCTTCCTTCCATCTGTCCTTCCTCCCTCCCTCCTTCTCTCTTTATTTCCTTCCTTCCTTTCCTTCCTCCCTTCCCTCTTTCCTCTGTCCTTCTTTCCTTCCTTGCTCCCTTCCTCTTTTCATTGGCATCCAAACACATCAGATACAACGTATTTGTGCTGCTCGACAGGATTGAGATGGTTACGTTAGCCTTTGTTGTAAGCTAACATTGGCCTTTGTTGTAAGCTAACGTTAGCCTTTGTTGTAAGCTAACGTTAGCCGACAGAGCACAGCTAACTCACGACACAAATGTGTCTGATTTTCACCATCAGGCAAATGTTCAAGGGATAATTCACTCCTTAACTCCTTATCTATTCACCATTATGCGGTCTTGTTTGTTGTGGTTAGTCTCAATAACCCCACCCCCGCACCACCCCCTAACGTAAGCGGTTCTTTCTTCTAGTCCAGCACCGAAGAACTGGTGCCACTCTGGAACCAGTTTTGCTGGCCGGGAGCCCGTTCTTTGTCAGTCAAAACAGGAAAACCGGTTCCAAATTAAGCACTGGCCCAGAACCAACACTAGAACTGCTTTGGTGGAAAAGGGGAAATTGACCTCTGACCTATCACCATCATTAGGTCAACCTTTCAAACTAGCCCATACTTTGCTCATCAGCATGTTAGCGTTTACCTCAAAGCACCTCTGAGTCTAATGAAGCCTCTTAAAGCTTCCAGCATGCTTGTAGACTCTTATTCTTGTTATTTATACACATAAAAAAACATTTAGAAGTGAGCCAAGACTCTATTGATTGGTCTGACACCAGCTTCACATTAGCTTGAGCTTCATATAACAATCACTGTTCTGTCGGATCTAATCTGTGTACAATTCAAACGCTACAACATTGACACCTTTAACATCAGCACATCAGCACATCAGCAGCCTCTCAGTCTTTCTGTTTAGAGATGGATAAAAAAAAACTGTTCTTTTTTAAAAATGTGGACATGTGCTAACAGAAGCCAGCATTGTCTTTGTTCTGTTACCTCGGCTCTGATCGCATTAAATTAATGTCAGTGTAGCTTTAGAATGAGCTTTATTGTATTTTTATTCTAGGAGAATGCAAAAACTGAAATCTAACTAAGATGAAATATGTTAAATCAAGAAAAAATATGCTTGTTCTTTGTCTGCCAAGATATTTCTTTTTACTAGACCGTTTCACTTGCTTTAATTATCTTAACCCTCCTGTTGGTCTCCCGGGTCAAATTGACCCCGTCTGTTTTGACTGTTCCTTCTTTCCTCACTCCTTTCCTTCCTTCTTCCTTCTTTCCTTCCTCCCCTCCCTCCTTCTTTCCTTCCTTCCTCCTTTCCTCTTTTCCTTTCTCCCTCCCTCTCTCCTACTTTCTTCCCTCCCTCCTTCTGTCCTTCCTCCCTCCCTCCTTCTTTCCTTCCTTCCTTTCTTTTTTCCACCCTCCCTCCTTCTCTCTTTCCTTCCTTCCTTCGTTCTGTCCTCTGTCCTTCTCTCTTTCCTTCCTCCCTTCCTCTTTTCCTTTCCTTTCCTTCCTTCCTTCCTTCCTTCCTTCAACCCTCCCTCCTTCTCTCTTTCCTTCCTCCCTCCCTCCTTCTGCCCTTCCTTCCTTCCTTTCTTTTTTCCACCCTCCCTCCTTCTCTCTTTCCTTCCTTCCTTCGTTCTTTCCTCTGTCCTTCTCTCTTTCCTTCTTTCCTCCCTTCCTCTTTTCCTTTCCTTTCCTTCCTTCCTTCCTTCCTTCCTTTCACCCTCCCTCCTTCTCTCTTTCCTTCCTCCCTCCCTCTCTCCTTCCTTCCTCCCTTCCTTCTGTCCTTCCTCCCTCCCTCCATCTCTCCTTCCTTCCTTTTTTCCACCCTCCCTCCCTCCTTCTGTCTTACCTTCCTCCCTTCCTTCTTTCCTTCCTTCCTCTTTTCATCTCTCCCTCCCTCCTACCTTCCTTTCCTTCCTTCCTTCTTCTTTCCTTCCTTCTTCCTCCCTTCCTTTCTTGACTCGAGGACAACAGGGGGGTTATGACCCATTTTTAAAGATGTATGTATCTTCAGTAGGTAGAAATGTGCATGGGCCTAAGAGAAAAGAGCAGACATGGATTGCAGTGCATTGTCCAGTCAAAGGCAGTGTGTCAGTCTTGTTAACATCACCGATTCCTCCTGCTTTGCATCATGCAGCCACAACAGCTTACAATGCAGCCACTACATTAACCTTCCTGCCAGCCGATCGATGGCACGTCACTGTTAATCCTCATTGCACATATGTGACCTTTTACAAACTTCTCTGCCCTTGGTCCCAGGTGATTAATCCTAGTCGAGGTAATTGGATGTTAATTGGAGAGACTATTGACCAAAGTCCTGGAAAAATAGTGAGCGAGCGATTTGATGATCCATCTCATATTGATAAGCAGACATGTAGGAAGAAGGAGACAATCGCCATTTGACCGTAGCCATTCATCATCATTATTATATGTCATTTGTGAGAGGAGGGGAGTAAATGTCCTTCTATGATTCGCCTTGGGAATACAATCTATTGGTGTGTTTGTTTTTTAAATGGGAAGCAGACACACTGTTGTTTTTAGTTTGCATTCATGTCAAAGACAGTAAGTGAGATTACTGAACAAATATGTTGCTGTTTGGTTTGTTTTCTTTCTTTTTTGTGTAAGAGTATCTAATATAAAGAGGATTTCCAGGTACAACACTTGAGATTAAGCAGTGTTACCAGGGCTGCTGCACAGATTCACAGATATCGAGCCACATGAACACTGCAAAAACTCACCTTAAAAAAAAAAAGAAAGTAAAGTAATGAAATGAGGAATATATTACTCAAAATAAGTTAAATTATCTGCCAACAGAACAGGAACATTTGACTATATATCTAGTTTCAAAAACCCCACAATGTCTTAAAACTAGTGTTTATCTAGCCTATTAATTACTATTAATATGTTAAGAGATTAAAAGGATAAGATGCTTGAAATAAGACCTGGGATTTGACCCGGGAGGACGACACGAAGCTTAAAAGAATTAGGAACTAAAAATGTTAAAACAGAAGGACATATTGGATTGGGATGAGTTCCAATAGTCCATTTTGAGATTGGTTCATGGTCAAATTCCTGTATTCATTAACTTTTACATTCTGTTAATTTGACCCATATCTATATTTGAGAGCTGTAAAAACACAATATACACATTTATTTTAGCTGGACTTGGAAATAAAATGCATCTTCTTTTTTTACTTTTGTGCAGCTGATACACATTTTTATATATTCAAATGTACAAATTTGACCTTATTTATTTAAACAAATGTTCTTCTTCAGCATTCAAACATGTTGCTGTATTCCTTATATTCTATAAAATGTTCTCCTGGACCATAAAATAGTGATTGTGAATGTTTTTTAATCAAACAGAGCAATTAATCAAACATCTATTAATGACTGATTTGAACTTTATGAATGTGAATTGTTGTAGAGATTAAATATGAGTCAGAATAAGAACAGTATATAAGGGTTAAGCTATGTTAGGTAGCATATTTCCTCATTTTTAGCCAAAAGTTGCAACTGTTTTCATAGTTTTCATAGAGTTGCTGCAGTTGGCTAAGTTTTTGACATCTATATTAGTCATTTCTTCCCCACAAAATTCGATTTGTTTCCCATTAAGTGACATCTAAGAGCACCAGTAGCCAAAAAGGACCTCTGTAAATGGTCTTTTATCCCCACGACAAATCCACTGAATCAAATCTAATAACGCCTGCGTGTGTATTTGTCTTCCGTCCAGCTCTGGTTGGACAACAAAGTTATATTGTGTTCTTTGCTATGATCTTGTGAACAACAGCCTTGAGGGCTTCGATGACTCACTTGTGTCCAGTTGTGAAACTTTATCACTTACAAGGACAAAGAATTTATTGTATTACACTAAATTCCTGTATGGAAACGGTTGGATTCAGAAGTCAAAACTAAGGATTGTAGTCAAAACCAGCTTTAACCAACATAGCTAAAAACCTAGCATGAAGAAGTCAAGACTAACACTGGATATGAGACTGTGCACATGTTTCCAAATGTTAAAGAAAAAGTGACATAATACTGTTTCTAATGGACCAAAGCAGTCAAAACTAAAGGTCATTCAAAATTGTGCTGCAAGACTTTTAACCAAAACAAGGAAGAGTGACCACATTACTTTGGGTTTAGCTTCACTTCATTGGCTCCCAGTATCTTTTGCTTGTTTTAGAAGCTCTAAATCGTTCAGGACCAGTCTATATGAGTTCTCACACAGTTATGTACATTAAAAAAATGGACAAGAAGTGCAGCTTTCTTTAATTATGCTCCAAAATGATGGAATAGTCCCTCGTGTCGTCCTCCCGGGTCAAATTGACCCCGTCTAATTATTCTTTCCTCCCTTCCTTCCTTCCGTCTGTACTTCCTCCATCCCCCTTTCTTCCCTCCTTCTTTCCTTCCCTCCTTCCTCCCTCCTTTCCTTCCTTCTTTCATTTCCTCCCTACCTTCCTTCCTTCCTCCCTCCTTTCCTTCCTTCCCTCCTTTCCTTCCTTATTCCTTCCTCCCTTCCTTCTTTGCTCCCTCCCTCCCTCCTTCTCTCTTTCTTTCCTCTGTCCTTCTTTCCTACTTTCCTTCCTTCCTTCTTTCCTTTCCTCCCTTCCTTCGTCCCTCCCTTCCTCCTTCCTTTCCTCCCTCCCTTCCTTCCTTTCCTCCCTCCCTTCCTTCCTTCCTCCCTCCCTTCCTTCCTTCCTTCCTTGACTCGAGGACAACAGGAGGGTTAAAGCCATAAGAGATGCGAATTATTAACTGACACCTCAACACATATTCATTTAATGTGAATTTCATTCATTTTAACTTCATTTTACTAAATGTCTAATTTTTACAAATTGTCAAATTATGTCTGTTTATTTGCTGTTATATTGTATTTTATTTTTATTTTTCTCTGTAAAGCACTTTGAGCTTCATCAATTGTATGAAAGGCATTTTACAAATAAGGTTATTAATACTACAATTGATTTAACACAAAGAAATTAGCATTATCAATGGATATATCAATCAAGCTGAGGCTGGACAGCAGCTCACACACACACACACACACACACACACACACACACACACACACACACACACACACACACACACACACACACACACACCTGCAGACAGACAGTAACACTGACTGCCAGGTGACAAACTTTTGATGGCACAGAGAGAAATGTAATTATCTTGCCCTTGTCTGGAAAGATTACCTCTGCCTTCATGCACACACACACACACACACACACACACACACACACACACACACACACACACACACACACACACACACACACACACACACACACACACACACACACACAATTTATGCATTCACTACAAGGGCACGTCCTGGACTTGACCCGTCTTCTCCTCATCTTTCAGGCATTGTTCCACTGTTGGCTGGCAGCAGTACATCAATAACACGTTGATCCGTGGAGAAGTCTCCATCACAAATCAATAACGTTTGAAAATCTATCATGTGCAATATGCTGCCACCCAAACACCAGTCACGTGATATGCCGATGCAGCGGACCGGTGCTGACATGAATATTTCTGTTCACCCTTGAAAGAATAGATTTTTCCTGGTTAAGCACAAAAAGAAAAAAAAAGATAATAATAATAATAATAATAATAGAGTGATGAAATATGCAGTATATCACAAACTGAGAGCTGTGATGAATTTAGCAGTATCGTCGTGGCAACAACGCTACACAGTTCAGTTATAAGACCATTGCAGTACAAACACAACAAGCATGCCAAAAAACACACACACACACACACACACACACACACACACTCATGTAGCCTCTTCTTCTTCTTCTTCTCTCTTATCTCCTGCAGCAGCTCCTCTGCCAGGCGAGTCATGATTTAGGCCTTGATCCTCGCCCGTTCCCTGGAGACGCTGTGCTTGATTATTGTGGCCCGACTGCAAGATTGATGAGTCATCAATAACAGTAATGATGTCTAACATGCTGCCTTTATTGTTGTCTCCATGACAGCTCCTGAGCAAAAAAAAAAAGGCAATCGAGTCAATATGTGGCTTGACTGTTGGGATCTATAAAATAAAATGTGGCATAGCGATGACGGCATAGTGATGCTTTGAGGATTAAAACAGTCTACTTAAACAGTAATGTTGAACCTCTTTAGTAATATGCAGAAAGAATTTGATCCACAATTGCTCAAATAATTCTACTCTCAGCAATGTCAGCCGTCCTCTGTAGTTTTAAAAGAAGAAGAAAAAATATATAAAAGAAAAAATTCAGCTGACGATATAAAAACATGAAAATTGTATTTTATCCTTGGGAATGGAAAAACTAGTTTTGGGGGCAATATGCTTATTCTTTCTGTATCTGAATGAGTTGAGAAGATTGATTAAAGAATCTCATGTGTCTATGCTGAGTATGAATAAGGAGGGAAAAAGCTAGACCTGCTCTAAAAAAGAAAACCCTCTAAATTCATTTGTTATGTCTCATTCTTTAACCTGTGCATAAACAGACATGTAGAAATGCTGATTAGTGGGTTTAGGGGGGAGTTTGGGGGAGTTTGGGGGGTTGGGGGGAACAATGTATTTGGCAAACAACAGTTGGGTACAGCGACTATGTGTAACATCCCTCAGTTACAGTGAGGCTGCCAGATTTGGTACCACTGTGTCTGTACAAGAGACCACAACCAGAACTTGTTCCTGTCAGCTCTAGCTAGCCTGTGGTGATCTGGCCTGTGGTGATCTGGTCTGTCAGTACTGTACAGCCAGACCAGTACTGGGTCTATGATTAAACTGTTGGTTATCATAATACAGCTCAACTAAACCCTCAACATGAGCTGTTTTAGTTAACCCTCCTGTTGTCCTCAGGTCAAGGAAGGGAGGAAGGAAGGGAGGGAGGGAGGAAGGAAGGACGGAAGGGAGGAAAGTAGGGAGGAGGAAGGGAGGAAAGTAGGAAGGAATGAGGGAGGAAGGGCGGAGTAAGGGAGGAAAGTAGGAAGGGAGGGAGGGAGGGTGGAAAGAAGGAAGGAAGGGAGGAAGGAAGGATGGAAAGAAGGAAGGAATGAGGAGGGAATGACGGAAGGAAGGAAGGAAAGACAGATGGAAGGAAGGCAGGAAGGAAGGAAAGAAAGGCAGATGGGAGGAAAGGAGGGAGGAAAGAAGGACGGAATGAAGAAGGAGGGGAGGAAAGTAGGAAGGAATGAGGACGGAAGGAAGTAAGGGAGGAAAGTAGGAAGGAATGAGGAGGGAAGGAAGGAAGGCAGGACCAGTCAAAAGAGATGGGGTCAATTTGACCAGAAGGATGAATCTTACAGACTTTGGTTTCCTGATTCTTCATGATTAGTTTGACTCTTTTTTTGTACTATTGGATGTATTGACACTTGGTGCAGATATCCCATGATGCCCAGATAATCAATCTGAATCAATCAGTCCCCAGAGTCTTCATTCATGGTCCCAAAACGATGGACTCTAAGAACAACCGTTGAGTGGATTACCATTGAAATTGGTAGATTTGGTCATCTGAACTTCTTCTTAGAATAAGCTTTAAAGCCTCACAGAGCCACTAGTAGACTTTTGGACCCCATTTACACTATGCCCAGAGAACCAATCTAACCCTAACCCAATCAGTCCCCAGAGTTTTCATGTTGTGCTACCAGCAAGCAACAATTTTGTACAGAAATGCATGGTCCCAAAACGATGGACTTTATCTAACTTTGGCAACATTTCAGAGAAGGGAAATATCATTGCAACCGTTGAGTGGATTACCATTGAAATTGGAAGATTTTGATCGTCTGAACTTCTTCTTAGAATAAGCTTTAAAGCCTCACAGAACCACTTGTAGACTTTTGGACCGCATTTACATTTACACAATACCCAAATAACCTATTTTAATCAATCAGTCCCCAGAGTTTTCAAGAATGGTCCCAAAACGATGGACTCTGAGAACAAGCGTTGAGTGGATTACCATTGAAATTGGTAGAACTTCTTCTTAGAATAAGCTTTAAAGCCTCACAGAGCCACCAGTAGACTTTAGGACCCCATTTACACCTTACATTTACACGATACCTAGAGAATCAATCTTAATCAATCAGTCTCCAGAGTTTTCATGTTGTTCTACCAGCAAGCACCAGAAATTCATGGTCCCAAAACGATGGACTTTAAGAGCTTTGGTGATCTTGCTCTTTTCTCTGGTGCCATATCATTGCAACCGTTGAATCGATTACCATTGAAATTGGAAGATTTTGGTCATCTGAACTTCTTCTTAGAATAAGCTTTAAAGCCTCACAGAGCTACTAGTAGACTTTTGGACCCCATTCACATTTACACGCTGCCCAGAGAATCAATCTTAATCACTCAGTCTCAGAGTTGTCATGTAGTTACCAGCATGTCGTGAAATATATCAGGATTCATTACATGGACTGGCACCAATTTTACACAGAAATCCATGCTCCCAAAATGATTAATATTATCTAACTTTGGTGATCTTCCTCTTTCCCTTTGGTGCCACCAGCAGGTTGACAACTGCTGAGTGGATTATCATTCAATTTGGTAGATTTAGCCTTTTGGTTTCCTTTAAAATAAACATTAAAGCCTCGTCGTTCCACTTGTAGACCTTTGGACTCCATTTCTACCTTGCATTAACATGTCACCTGTATCTTGATATCTTAAATTGATAAAGGAGGTTCATGTTAGGTCAAGGTGTGAATGCACTCAGAGAGCATTGTGATATGAATGCAATCAGATGGAGGTGCTCTGCCTGGCATTGTAATTGGATTCTTAGGAAGAAAATCCACAGACCAATTTGAAAGGTCACCTTCCCTGCTAGCTTGAGAAAGCCTGGCAAAAGCTACAAACAGTAATGATAGCTGTAAGCCTTCCCTCATACAATATGAATGACACCTGTCCACTGCATTGTTTCCCTGCTCAGCTAATTTGCACACAGATATCCAGACACAGTGTGAGTGAATCAAGATAACAGGAGCACTTATTAAAACCAAGTGGAGATGCAAAGGGCTGTGGATCAAATATCATTCTCCTGGTACAGATCACATGTGGATAGCAGGTATAAATGGGACATTCAGGAAACAGGACAGCTTTAGAGATGTTGTTAGGTGTATTTTTAATCTTTGAGCAGAGCCAGTGAGCTGTTAGCTAGCTGCTCTGCTTCCACTTTCCACTGCCTCTTTATGCTAAGTGAGGCGAGCCTTGTCCTGATTCCACCTCTGTACTGAAAGCACACATATAAAATTCATCATTTTATCATCTGACTCTTTGAAAGAGTGACAAGATATGTGCTTTGAGTTGTCACTTTGTTTCATCCAAATGTGCATATTTCACAAAATGCTCTATTGCTTTAAGCTTTTATTAAATCAGCGGGGTACAACTTAAAGCAAATACGGGGCTTTGAGGAACATTCCTGCCCCCTTTCTTCTTCTTTTTTGTCTTTTTAAAGTCTAATACAAGGCGTACATTTACTATTCCATTTGTCAAAAGGACTTCACAGGATGCCATCGAGCTAGACCAGACAAATTAAGCTATGATGACTTAATGATACATTTCTGTGGTGCACCTGAGAGAGAAAGAGAGAGAGAGAGAGAAAGAGAGAGAGAAAGAGAGAGAGAAAGAGAGAGAGAGAGAGAGAGAGAGAGAGACAAGAAACTGGCTACAAGAGAAAAAAATGATGAAAGTCTTTGAAGCTGCAAAGGCAGCAGCCGGAGTAATAACAAAGGGAATGATATTCATGAAAGAGTCAAGGGGAGAGAGAAAGAGAGAGAGAAAGAGAGAGAGAGAGAGAGACAGAGAGAGAGAGAGAGAGAGAGAGAGAGAGAGAGAGAGAGACAGAGAAGGAGGCCCAAGTTGCAGGCCTTAAGGTGCCTCCTTGGTAATTACCAGAAGGTAGGCATTAAACATAAATGCATCATTATGTTAACAATTAATACAATTATGTCAGCCCTCCCGGCGAGCATGTTCTGCTTTGCCTGTGATGCGTGCACAAGGAGGGGAGGGGTGTGTGTGCATGTGTGTGCATGTGTGTGTGTCTGTGTGTGTGTGTGTGTGTTGGTTTCGTGCACGCTCGTATGCATCCATGTGAGTAGAGGTGCGTCTCATGCGGGGGGGGGGGGGTGATGGAGTGACACCTTTCCGCCACCACCAGATTTAAAATGTCAATTTTTCTTTCGGTGTAAAGCTGGGAAATAGTGTAGGTTAAATAAGCAAAGCTGGAGAATATCATTAACCCCTTTTTTCTTTTTTCTTTTCTTTTTTTTTTTTTTTACTGTTTGCACCCCCTCTCCTCCTCCTCTCCTCCTCCTCCTCTCCTCCTCCCTCCTTTCCATTCCTTTTATCCTCACTGACTCCTTGTCTCCATATCCACCCACTTATTTCTTTGAGGTATATAATGAAAAGCACATGTGCGTTATCATCTGAAGAACAATAAAAATAATCATCTCTGAAGCTGATGTTTGTTTTGCTTTTGCTTTTTTTTTTTTTTTTTTTTTTGCCAATTTTCCCTCTTTTGTAAGGAAAACTACATATCAAGGTTTCTGTATAGCGGTGGTGGCCTGTGGTTAAGGGAAAGGAACAACGCAATAATACACTTTTGAACTGCCCAGTCATCAAGGAAAAGTCAACTGAAATCACTCCCATGAAGACAGAAGCATTGTGATTTTCATTCATCAGTTACCACTCCCTGTCAGAGTCAATGTGATTGTCTGCGTTTGCCGCATTTGGCTGCTCGCCTTTATCCGTATCCAACATCCAACATTTTCGGCTCTTTTTTTTTTTTTTTTTTTTCTTCTTCTTCAAGGAACAAGTTTACATTTGCTGTCTCAGACACGAAACCAGAGCTATTCCCACATCATTAAAGATTGATTATATGGATTCTTTTGTCTCTATAAACAATTCAGTGCTCCCCCCCTCCCCCCCATCCTTTCCAAAAAAAAAAAAAAAAAAAAAAAAGTGAATTTACAATTACAGAAGAAAGGAGGAAAGCTCCAGAGAGAGATGTGTGTGTGTGTGTGTGTGTGTGTGTGTGTGTGTGTGTGTGTGTGTGTGTGTGTGTGTGTGTGTGTGTGTGTGTGTGTGTGTGTGTGAGGACGTGAGTGCAGGAAAGGTTGCTGAGGAGGATTGTTTCACATTTACAGTAACAGTGATAAACATATTCCTCACTTTAAATTAAAACCGACTCTTTTGTTCACGTCGCATTCTCTTACTGACACCAAACCATGATAACAATAGTAGTCACTTTTGATTACTGAACGTTTATGGACTCCAGATTTGTAATTTAACCCTCCTGTTGTCCTCAAGTCAAGGAAGGAAGGGAGGAAGAAGGAAGGAAGGGAGGGAGGGAGGAAGGAGGAAGGAAGGAAGGAGAGAGGAAAGAGGGAAGAATGAAGGAAGGGAGGAAGAAGGAAGGAAAGGAGGTTAGGAGGAAAGAGGGAATGAAGGATGGAAAGGAGGGAGTAAGAAGAAAGGAAGGAAAGGAGGGAGGAAGGTAGGAGGGAGGTAGGGAGGAAAGAATGAAGGAAGGAAGGAAGGTAGGAAGGAAGGAAAAGAGGGAGGAAGGAAGTAAGGAAAGGAGGGAATGAAGGAAGGAAAGGAGGGAGGAGGGAGGTAGGGGGGAAAGAATGAAGGAAAGGAGGAAGGAAGGAAGGTAGGAGGGAGGGAGGGAGGAAGAAGGCAGAAAAGGAGGGAAGGAAGTAAGGAAAGGATGAAAGAAGGGAGGGAGGGAGGAAGGGAAGGGATGATGAAGGAAGAAGGATCCTAAAAAGTAAGGAAAAGAGGAAAGAAGGGAGGGAGGAAAGAGGGTAGGCAGGAAGGTAGAACGGTAGGAGGAAAGAAGGAACAATCAAATTGACCCGGGAGGACGACACGAAGGTTAAGGATGTTTTAACATCAAGTTTACAATTTCATCTCAAGCTCTAGTTAGTAGCAGCTCTCATATCACAGATTCTTCCTCAGTAGACTTTTTCCAATTGAATTTAATCTTATAAGGACTTTACACCCGTGTTGGCTCCAAAAACTCAAAGCTTCACATTTGACTCAAGGTTGTTTTGACATCTGGTGTTACCGAGGGCAACAATGAACTTTACCATCCTGTTTTATAAAGGTGCTTCCAGACGGCCAGCAGTAAACACGAGGAGGGAGGGAGGGAGGGACGGGGAGGGAGAGGGAGGGGGAGGGAGAGAGAGGGAGAGAGAGAGGGAGAGGGAGAGAGGGAGAGGGAGAGACTGGGAGATGGAGGGGAGAGAGAGAGACAGAGAGAGAGACAGAGAGGGGGGGAAGGAGGGAGAGAGAGAGGGAGAGACTGGGAGATGGAGGGGGAGAGAGAGACAGAGAGAGAGAGACGGACAGTCTGGGAGATGGAGGGGGAGAGAGACTGGGAGGGAGAGGGGGAGAGAGAGAGAGAGAGAGAGGAGGAGGAGAGAGAGAGAGAGAGAGAGAGGGAAGGGGGAGAGAGAGAGAGATGGAGGGAGGGAGAGAGAGCGAGAGCGAGGAAGGGAGAGAGAGCGAGAGCAAGATGGAGGGAGGGAGAGAGAGCAAGAGCGAGATGGAGGGGGAGAGAGCGAGAGAGAGATGGAGGGAGGGAGAGAGAGAGGGAGGGAGGGAGATGGAGGGGGAGAGAGAGAGAGAGGGAGAGGGAGATGGAGGGGGAGAGAGAGAGAGGGAGGGAGGGAGATGGAGGGGGAGAGAGAGAGAGAGAGAGAGAGAGAGAGACTCACTCATGAATGCACACAATTACAGCCGAGGGTTTAAGATGGTTCAACTTTTCCAACTCGCCCCCGTGGCTCTCTGTGACCATGGCGACGACACAAACCACTGCGAGGGACACAATACAGGAGCTGATTTGAGTGGTATTTGAGTTTTTTTTTTTTTCTTTTTTTTTTCCCTGAATTGTTCCCCTGTTCCACCAGCAGAGAAACAGATGGATCAATGAAGAGAAAAGTGATGCTGGATCAGCTCAGAGACTCAGATTTTTGCCTTTTATGATAAATAATCTTAATTTAGTGTATTAATCACTTTATATCGCTAACCTTTTTAACCATTTTAAGTCTGTATTTAGCAGCATGACGAGGTTAACATTGAGTGGCAGCAAATCTGTTCTCCATGAAAACTGAAAAAGGTCTATTTACTGATAAAGAGTATGTGGTGTGTTCAAAGACTCCAGATTCAAACGGACCTTGAGCTTCTCTTCCAAAGCTAGAGAATGAACTATGGACCTTTTTAAATTGTTAGAAACAGCTCATTCAGTCTGGAGCACTGAATTCTTTAGTTCAGGGGTGTTGACCTTTCCGTTTGGTATTCGCATATCCACATTTAGACGGCGACATTTTTTTAAAAACACATCTTTTTCTTTTTTTTTCCTCCTCTATTTTCACCTTCGTCTATACAGAACTGTATTCAAGACAACTTTTCATCAGCTCGAACTTTCTCTGCTGTTTAGAGGCAGGGATTCCCAACTTTTCTTGCTAATTGGGGGGGGGGGGGGGGGTCAGGTGGGTGTTCAGGTCATAACTGTAAAAATAGTCCATAATAGCCGATGGAATTATGTACTTACTCAGTGTTTTTTGGCGAATCATATTGTTTCCTCTGGCCTAGTGGCAAATAGTTTACTTCTCTGTGGTGCATTGGTTGGGTGGTCTTGGGGGGGGGGTTTCACATGCGGAGGGAGGGGAGAGGGGAGGGGGAGGGGGAGGTGTTGACAGAGGTCTTTAAATGACCCTAAAACTTGAAAATGACCAGGGAATGTGAATGTGGATGTTTCACAATGAAGTGGATTTCAAAATAAAGCAACAGTGGAATAGTTTAGTTCATTATTAACCTTTGACCCCATCTGGTTTCACTGTTCCTTCTTTCCTCCCTTCTTTCCTTCCTTCTTTCCGTCTGTCCTTCGTTCCTTCCTTCCTCCCTCATTCTCGCTTTCTTTCCCTCCTCTCTCTTCCCTTCTTCTTTCCTCCTTTCCTTCCATCCTTCCTTCCTTCCTCCCTCCTTTTCTCTTTCCTTCCTCCCTTTCGCCTTTCCTTCCTTCCTTCCTCCCTTCCTTCTTTCCTCTGTCCTTCTTTCCTTCATTCCTCCCTTCCTTTTTTCCTTTCTCCCTCCCTCCTTCTTTCCTCCATCTGTCCTACCTTCCTTCTTTCCTCTGTCCTTCTTTCCCTCCTCCCCTTCCTCCCTCCCTCCCTCCTTCCTTCTTTCCTCCCTTCCTTTCCTTCCTTCTTCCCTCCTTTCCTTTCTCCCTCCTTCTCTCCCTCCCTTCCTTCTCCCTCCCTCCCTTCCTTCCTTGACTCAAGGACAACAGGAGGGTTAAAGTAGCTCCTTCTATAAACCCACGTGACACGCTGTCTTCATCTCCGCAGAATGACTGGTCAGCATGTTCAGCTGCTCTGAAACTAAATTAATCTTGTTGTCCCCCTTTGGACTAATAACGGAGAACACCTGCATGTTCGCTGATGCACTCATCTGAGGTGCAAAACATTTTCTTTGGCCGTGTCCTGTTGTTCCAATGTAATTATTTTCATCTTAAGTTTCATGTCAAACTGTTTGGTTTCACTTCTGCTGATGGACGAGCGTGAAGTGCATCCGACTCTCCACAACTTTCATCTTGTCTCACACGAGCAATAAACAATTTATTACTATGACAACCATCCTTGCTCCTGTTGTCTTCAAGCCAAGGAAGGAAGGAGGGAAGGAGGGAGGAAGGAAGCGAGGAAAGGAGAGAGGAAGAAGGAAGGGAAGGAAAGGAGGGAGGAAGGGAGGAAGGAAGGAAGGGAGGAGGGAGGAAAAAATAAGGAAGGAGGGAGGAAAGAAAGAAGGAAGGAGGGAGGGAGGTAGAAAGGGAAAGAGGAAGGAAGGAAAGAAAGACAGAGGAAAGAAGCAAGGGAGGAAGGTAGGAGGGAGGAAAGAAAGGAAGGAAGGAAGGAACAGTCAAAACAGACGGGATCAATTTGACCCGGGAGGACGACACAAAGGTTAAAGGGGTAATCAGTCAATTTTACGTATTCAGATCATAATGGAAATCACTAATCAGATTGTAAAAGTAGTTACACAATATCTTATGAGTATGATGTCACAGCTCAGCTTCAGACTGTACTACCATAAAGTGTAGGATTTGAAATATGTGAGAATTAAGGAGGCATGGAAGATCCAATAAAGATATCATCAGTTGCATTTTGTGTCATATTGAGCTTTCAAAGATGCTGTTTTTAAGCATATTGT
This sequence comes from Scomber japonicus, assembly GCF_027409825.1. Classification (NCBI taxonomy): domain Eukaryota; kingdom Metazoa; phylum Chordata; class Actinopteri; order Scombriformes; family Scombridae; genus Scomber; species Scomber japonicus. The sequence continues at coordinate 3,606,050 of NC_070588.1, read as the reverse complement.
TGGTTTTATTAAAGTGTCCAGTATCAATATTGTGTTTGCCAATCATATCTGTATAGCACCTTTCATACAGGTTAGGGTATTTATAAGTGCTTTACAGATGACTGGTGAGCTTCAATAAGATAACAGTAAAACAATTTGACACTAATGTTCAAAATAAATTTTAAAAAACTAAAGACAATGACAAATATAATAGATATGAGGGAATAAAACATTTACAAAAACATGAATATAATAAAATCATTATTAACCCTTTATAGGGCACTCATTGAAAGGAAGGGAGGAAGGAAGGAAGGAAGGAAGGACGGAGGAAAGAAGGAAGGAAGGAAGGTAGGGGGGAGGAATGAAAGAGAGAAGGAGGGAGGGAGGAAGGGAAGAAAGAAGGAAGGAAGGAAGAAGAAAGGGGGATGGAGGAAGGAAAGAAGGAAGGGAGGAGAGAAGGAGGGAGGGAGGAAGAACAGATGGAAGTAAGGAAAGGAAGGAAGGAAGGAAGGACGGAGGAAAGAAAGAAGGAAGGGAGGAGAGAAGGAGTGAGGGAGGAAGAACAGATGGAAGTAAGGAAAGGAAGGAAGGAAGGACGGAGGAAGGAAAGAAGGAAAGGAGGAAGGACAGATGGAAGGAAGGAAAGGAAGGAAGGACGGAGGAAATAAGGAACGAGGGAGGGAGAAAGGAAAAGAAGAAGGGAAGAAAGAAGGCAGGGAGGAAGGAAAGGAAGGAAGGAAGGAAGGAAGGATAATTTGGGATATTTACAGAAGTTACCAAATATAATTATTTGCCCAATAAAGGGTTAAACAAAATAACTAATGTCCATTAAACTGAAGAGGTTTTAAGATTTAAAAATACCCCTGCTCTCAGATCCACGTCAGCTGAGAGCACAAAGACTATAAAAGCTTTTTGTCCTGCATGTCTGTACTGTAAGCATGTAGGCTGCTAAACACCATGAAGAGCTTTAAATACAGGTACAATCATTTTAACATCGACCTGGAGGCTAAACATGATCATGTTTTCTGGACCTGCATTAAACTAAAGCCTCTGTGGGATAATATAAATGCAGCTATTAAATACATTACAGGATAAGCCATCTCCTGTGATGTACCTATAGGGAAACATGGAGGCGGAAGTACAAAGACGAGATAGATATCTGGAAAAAATGTTGCTTATATCCAGCAAGAAACCCCCCCCCCCCCGCTATAATAAGAAAACGGTGTAAAGCTGATCCTCTGAGGAAAGAGCAGCGGTTTGAGATCGTCCAGGATTTTTTTATTTGATGGAAAAGTTGACCTACTTGCTGAGAGTTAAAGGAAAACTTTTTTACAAGAAGTGGGGAAAGTGAATAATTTAGATGAAACATGATGCTGAACAAGCTGCTTAACTGTGAGGATGTGAAGTAAGTGGAAAAGACAACATGTATACATATGACTTACCACAGCTAATTATGTCTTAAGTGTGCATGCTGTTCTCTCCACATCTGAAAACCCCCAAATATAAATGAAAGTTCACAACGTTACAAACAAATACAATTAAAACATCTGGATGAAAACTGTCAGATAACTAATGTAGAGGGACTTTAACCTTCCTGTCATCCTCTCTTTTGACTGTTCCTTCTTTCCTTCCTTCCTTCTTTCCTTCTTTCCTTCTTTCCTTCCTTCTTCCCCTCTTTCTTTAATTTGTCCTTCTTTCTTCCTCTCCTCCCCTCTTTCTTTGCTCCCTCCTCCTTCCTTCCTTCCTTCCTCCTTAAATCCCTCCATCCCTCCTTTTTGTCCTTCCTTCCTTCCTCCCTTCCTCCTTTCCTCCCTCCCTCCCTCCTTACTCCTTTCCTTCCTTCCTTCCTTCCTTCCTTCGTTCCTTCCTTCCTCCTTAAATCCCGCCATCCCTCTTTTCTTTCCTTCCTTCCTCTTTTCGTCCTTACTCCTTTCTTTCCTTCTTTCCTTCCTTCCTTCCTTCCCTTCCTTCCTTCCTTCCTTCTTCCCTCCCTCCCTCCTTACTCCTTTCCTTCCTTCCTTCCTTCCTCCTTGCCTCCCTCCCTCCCTCCTTACTCCTTTACTCCCTTCCTTCCTTCCTATTCTCCTTCCTCCTTTCCTCCCTCCTTACTCCTTTCCTTCCTTCCTTCCTTCCTCTTTTCCTACTTACTCCTTTCTTTCCTTCCTTCCTTCCCACCCTCCCTTCCTCCTTTCATTCCTCCCTTCCTTCTCTCCTAAATTCCTTCCTCTTTTGTCCATACTCCTTCCCTTCCTTCCTTCTTTCTTCCCTTCCTCTTTTCCTCCCCCTCCCTATCAATGTACTCACAAAATTTTAATAAGGAAAGCAGCAGTTGACTCAAATGACAAACATAATGATCAACATGGGGTCCATTACCTTCATTCCTTAGTGAGAGCTTTCACTTCCTTCCTTCCTTCCTTCCTTCCTTCTTTCCTTCCTTCCTCCTTAAATCCCTCCATCCCTCTTTTCTTTCCTTACTTCCTCTTTTCGTCCTTACTCCTTTCCTTCCTTCCTACTTTTCTTCCTCTCTTCCTTCCTTCTCTCCTAAATTCCTTCCTCTTTTGTCCTTACACCTTTCCTTCCTTCCCTCCCTCCTTACTCCTTTCCTTCCTTCCTTCCTTCCTTCCTTCCTTCCTTCCTCCCTTCCTCCCTTCCTTCCTTCCTCCTTAAATCCCGCCATCCCTCTTTTCTTTCCTTCCTTCCTCTGTTCGTCCTTCCTCCTTTCCTTACTCCCTTCCTTCCTTCTCTCCTAAATTCCTTCCTCTTTTGTCCATACTCCTTCCCTTCCTTCCTTCCTTCTTCCCTCCCTCCCTCCTTACTCCTTTCCTTCCTTCCTTCCTTCCTCCTTGCCTCCCTCCCTCCCTCCTTACTCCTTTCCTCCCTTCCTTCCTTCCTCTTCTCCTTCCTCCCTTCCTCCTTTCCTCCCTCCTTACTCCTTTCCTTCCTTCCTTCCTTCCTCTTTTCCTACTTACTCCTTTCTTTCCTTCCTTCCTTCCCACCCTCCCTTCCTCCTTTCATTCCTCCCTTCCTTCACTTCCTTCCTTCCTTCCTTCCTTCTTTCCTTCCTTCCTCCTTAAATCCCTCCATCCCTCTTTTCTTTCCTTCCTTCCTCTTTTCGTCCATACTCCTTTCCTTCCTTCCTACTTTTCTTCCTTCCTTCCTTCCTTCTCTCCTAAATTCCTTCCTCTTTTGTCCTTACACCTTTCCTTCCTTCCTTCCTTCCTCCCTTCCTTCCTTCCTCCTTAAATCCCACCATCCCTCTTTTCTTTCCTTCCTTCCTCTTTTCGTCCTTACTCCTTTCTTTCCTTCCTTCCTTCCTCTTTTCCTACTTACTCCTTTCTTTCCTTCCTTCCTTCCCTTCCTCCCTTCCTCCTTTCCTTCCTCCCTTCCTTCCTTCTCTCCTAAATTCCTTCCTCTTTTGTCCTTACTCCTTTCCTTCATTCCTTCCTTCTTCCCTTCCTCTTTTCCTCCCCCTCCCTATCAATGTACTTACAAAATTTTAATAAGGAAAGCAGCAGTTGACTGAAATGACAAACATAATGATCACCATGGGGTCCATTACCTTCATTCCTTAGTGAGAGCTTTCACTGTAAAACCCCACTCCAACGAGTCCCGGCAGTAATCACGTGCACACCAGCTGATCTGCTGTTTACAGCTAAAAAAAAAAAAACTGTAAACGCATGAAACACAATCACAGAACAATTCAGTTTACTGGGTATTTATCCAAAGCAACAGAGTGACAAAGCACTAGCAGTTTCCGCCAATTGCTGCATGATTCAGTTATGAAGACATTAGGGATTGGTGCTGTTACTTTGTGCCAAGTTTATTGAAGTGGTCTCACATCAAAACAGCATCAAAACCTCCTTAAATCCCTCCATCCCTCCTTTCTTTCCTTCCTTCCCTCCTTCCTCTTTTCCTCCGTACTCCTTTCCTTCCTTCCTTCTCTCCTAAATTCCTTCCTCTTTCGTCTTTACTCCTTTCCTTCCTTCCTCTCTCCCTTCCTCCTTTCCTCCCTCCCTCCCTCCTTACTCCTTTCCTTCCTTCCTCCCTTCCTCTTTTCCTCCATACTCCTTTCCTTCCTTCCTTCCTTCCTTCATCTTTTCCTCCTTACTCCTTTCCTTCCTTCCTTCCTCTTTTCCTCCATACTCCTTTCCTTCCTTCCTCTCTCCCTTCCTCCTTTCCTCCCTCCCTCCCTCCTTACTCCTTTCTTTCCTCTTTTCCTCCGTACTCCTTTCCTTCCTTCCTCTCTCCCTTCCTCCTTTCCTCCATCCCAACTTACTCCTTTCCTTCCTTCCTTCCTTCCTTCCTTCCTTCCTTCCTTCCTTCCCTCCTTACTCCTTTCCTTCCTTCCCCTTTTCCTCTGTACTCCTTTCCTTCCTTCCTTCCTTCCTTCCTTCCTTCCTTCCTTCCTTCCTTCCTTCCTTCCTGCATGATTCAGTTATGAACACATTAGGGATTGGTGCTGTTACTTTGTGCCAAGTTTATTGAAGTGGTCTCACATCAAAACATCAGAACAGTGTGAGAAAAATACTTTGAAATAGATTAAATTACCAATCAGGAGTTGCACTTTAATGCTAGGTAGGTAATTTTTTTAATGGAAAGCAATCTCTGTTCTTTAACAGTTCTTTAACTGTTCTCCTAAATTCCTTCCTCTTTTGTCCTTACTCCTTTCCTTCCTTCCTCTCTCCCTCCCTCCTTTCCTCCCTCCCTTCTTACTCCTTTCCTTTCTTCCTTCCTTCCTCTTTTCCTCCTTACTCCTTTCCTTCCTTCCTTCCTTCCTCTTTTCCTCCATACTCCTTTCCTTCCTTCCTCTCTCTCTTCCTCCTTTCCTCCCTCCCTCCCTCCTTACTCCTTTCCTTCCTTCCTTCCTCTTTTCCTCCATACTCCTTTCCTTCCTTCCTCTCTCCCTTCCTCCTTTCCTCCCTCCCTCCCTCCTTACTCCTTTCCTTCCTTCCTTCCTTCCTTCATCTTTTCCTCCTTACTCCTTTCCTTCCTTCCTCTCTCCCTCCCTCCTTACTCCTTTCCTTCCTTCCTTCCTTCCTTCCTTCCTTCCTGCATGATTCAGTTATGAACACATTAGGGATTGGTGCTGTTACTTGCCAAGTTTATTGAAGTGGTCTCACATCAAAACATCAGAACAGTGTGAGAAAAATACTTTGAAATAGATTAAATTACCAATCAGGAGTTGCACTTTAATGTTAGGTAGGTAATTTTTATTTTTTAATGGAAAAGCAATCTCTGTTCTTTAACAGTTCTTTAACTGTTCTCCTAAATTCCTCCCTCCCTCCCTCCTTACTCCTTTCCTTCCTTCCTTCCTCTTTTCCTCCGTACTCCTTTCCTTCCTTCCTCTCTCCCTTCCTCCTTTCCTCCCTCCCTCCTTACTCCTTTCCTTCCTTCCTTCCTTCCTCTTTTCCTCCGTACTCCTTTCCTTCCTTCCTCTCTCCCTTCCTCCTTTCCTCCCTCCCTCCCTCCTTACTCCTTTCCTTCCTTCCTTCCTTCCTTCCTCCCTCCCTCCGTACTCCTTTCCTTCCTTCCTTCCTTCCTTCCTCCCTCCCTCCCTCCTTACTCCTTTCCTTCCTTCCTTCCTCTTTTCCTCCGTACTCCTTTCCTTCCTTCCTCTCTCCCTTCCTCCTTTCCTCCCTCCCTCCCTCCTTTCTCCTTTCCTTCCTTCCTTCCTTCCTTCTTCTTTTCCTCCGTACTCCTTTCCTTCCTTCCTTCCTTCCTTCTTTCCTTCCTCCCTCCCTCCCTCCCTCCTTACTCCTTTCCTTCCTTCCTTCCTCTTTTCCTCCGTACTCCTTTCCTTCCTTCCTCTCTCCCTTCCTCCTTTCCTCCCTCCCTCCTTACTCCTTTGCTTCCTTCCTTCCTTCCTCTTTTCCTCCGTACTCCTTTCCTTCCTTCCTCTCTCCCTTCCTCCTTTCCTCCCTCCCTCCCTCCTTACTCCTTTCCTTCCTTCCTTCCTTCCTCTTTTCCTCCGTACTCCTTTCCTTCCTTCCTCTCTCCCTTCCTCCTTTCCTCCCTCCCTCCCTCCTTACTCCTTTCCTTCCTTCCCCTTTTCCTTCCTTCCTTCCTTCCTTCCTTCCTTCCTTCCTTCCTTCCTTCCTTCCTTCCTGCATGATTCAGTTATGAACACATTAGGGATTGGTGCTGTTACTTTGTGCCAAGTTTATTGAAGTGGTCTCACATCAAAACATCAGAACAGTGTGAGAAAAATACTTTGAAATAGATTAAATTACCAATCAGGAGTTGCACTTTAATGCTAGGTAGGTAACTTTTTTTTAATGGAAAAGCAATCTCTGTTCTTTAATTCACAATAGAATCTGTATTCAGGCTGTAAATTAAATGTAATGTAGTAATATTGTGTAATTTAAAGTGGTTTTCTGTGCAGTAGGATTTATTATTAGTGAGTATTAGAGACACTGGTACTGGTCTTGTCTCGGCTCCTCAGGTGGCACCGAATTTCCATCCAACATCTTACATTTAAGTAGCTTTTTCAAGCACAAAAGAAATCAAGGAACAATGCAAACACAAAAGAAAAAAAAAGAAATAATGATGAAGCATTGTTTAAAAAAAAAAAAAGAAAAAAAAAAGAGAGAGAATCCATTTGTGGTATCATGCTGAGTCAAAGCTATAAACAAAAGCCTGTAATGAGATATGTGCTTTGAGCTTTTTACTGTTTCACCCGGAGAGATTTGTCTTGTTGGAAATAGTACGAGTACAGGAAGCTCTGAGACAAAAACAAATACATCCTTTCATAGCTTGGACATTAATTTGAATCTGCACTTTTCCCTCTTGCAATGCTCAGGGGGGGCGAATGCAGGATATGTATTCTCTAAATTTTTATGGCGATGTGTTGTATCCATTTACTGTGAGGCTGCAGAAAGCAATCTGTGCATGTGTTAGAGGGCGGAGAAGCTTTTTTTATTCTTCACATATTTCACTTTAATCACTAGAAATCAAGTCTGGGCCTTCATGTGCATTCTTTGAGAAAGCTGTAAATTGATGCATCCATCCAAGGGAGGATGGAAAGGAGGCTTTTTCAATGGGAGGCAATTGGAGCCAACATCTATCGGTCAGTGGTGACATTATTATCCAGCTTAATTTTATTCTTCTTTGTCTTTTGTATCTTTCTTAACACTCCTGTTGATCTCGAGTTGAGGAAGGGAGGAAGGAAAGGAGGAAGGAAAGAGGGAAGGAAGCAAGGATGGAAGGAAGGGAGGAAGAAGGAAGGAAAGAGGGAGAAAGGAAAGAAGGAAGGAGGGAGGGAGGGAGAAAGGAAAAGAGGAAGGAAGGGACGAAGGAAGGAAAGGAAGGAAGGGACGAAGGAAGGAAAGGAAGGAGGGAGGGAAGGGAGGGAGGAAGGAAGGATGGAAGGGTGGAAGGAAAGAGGGAAGGGAGGGAGGAAAGAAGGAAGGGAGGGAGGAAGGAAGGATGGAAGGGTGGAAGGAAAGAGGGAGAGAGGGAGAAAGGAAAGTAGGAAGAAGGGAGGGAGAAAGGAAAAGAGGAAGGAAGGGAAGAAGGAAGGAAAGAGGGAAGGAAAGAGGGAGAAAGGAAAGAAGGAGGGAGGGAGGGAGAAAGGAAAAGAGGAAGGAAGGGACAAAGGAAGGAGGGAAGGAAAGAAGCACAGAAGGAAGGGAGGAAGGAAGGAAGGAAGGAAAGAAGGAAGGAGGGAAGGAAAGAACCGGGAGGGCGACACGAAGGCTAATCACTAGAAATCAAGTCTGGGCCTTCATGTGCATTCTTTGAGAAAGCTGTAAATTGATGCATCCATCCAACATCTTATTTCCACAAGCATAACACGTACAGTATACATGCACACATATCATCAAGTGTAGCGATGCATACACAGAAATATATATGTCTCCTACTCCGTGTCTGAGCATTTCTCTTCCTTAATAACATCAGATTTATTTATAAACTGGAACATTTATTACTGAATTACAGACATCTTCATCAACCCTTTTCTCTTAGATATTATATAACTTCCAATAGGAGGATAATTATATTCTAAAGGGGAAACATAATGCAGCTTCAATTATGTCTATTTATCAACGTGATGGGAAACATATGTAACATTTATTAACCCTCCTGTTGTCCTCGAGTCAAGGAAGGAAGGATGGAAGGAAGGAGGAAAGAAGGAAGGAAAGGAGGGAGGAAGGAGGAAGAAAGGAATGGAGGGAGGGAGGAATGAAAGAAGTAAGGAAATGAGGGATGGAGGAAAGAAGGAAGGACAGAGGAAAGAAGGAAGGACAGAGGAAAGGAAGGAAAGGAGGGAAGAAGAAGGAAGGAAAAGAAGGAGGAAGGAGGAAGAAAGGAAAGAGCTAAGGATGGGAGGAAGGAAGGAAGGAAGCAAGGATGGAAGGGAGGAAGGAAGAAGGAAGGAAAGGAGGAAGGAAAGAGGGAGAAAGGAAAGAAGGAAGGAGAGAGGGAGGGAGAAAGGGAGAAAGGAAAAGAGGAAGGTAGGAAAGGAAGGAGGGAAGGAAAGAAGGTGAGGAAGGGCGGGAAGGAAGGATCCATCCATTTTACAATAAACCTCTTGAATCTAGAATTGGCTTCAGCCTCGAGCTGTGTTAGTTGCTGCTTGGTCCAAACCATCACACCATAATAATAATTAAAATGTATGATTATAGCAGATTTAACTTGCTCAATAACAAAAGTCTGAACGTAGTGTATACTCCAGATGTTGCCTGCAATGGTCCTGCCTCAAATGGCCATAATAATACAACTACTATACTACTATTTCTAATAATAACTATACTATAATACCCAAAACAAATTTACACAGTGCTTTACATATTATACAACCATTACATCATAGTTTATTATACCAGCTTTACATTATACTAGTATTATCGTCATATAATAGTCATTCAAAGCTCTATATCAGGGGTGTCAAACATGCGGCCCGTGGGCCAGACCCGGCCCACAGAGGGCTCCAATCCGGCCCACTTTCCTTCCTTCCTTCCTCCCTTTCTTCCATCTCTCTTTCCTGTCTTCTTTTCCATTTTCCGTCCTTCCTTCCTTCCTTTCTTCCTTCCTTTTGTCTGCCCTTCCTTCCTTCTATCCTTACTTCCTTCCTTCCTTCCCCTTTTCGTTCCTGTGTCCTTTTTCCATCTTTCGTCCTTCCTTTCATATTTCCTTCCTTCCTTCCTTCCTTCCTTCCTTCCTTCCTTCCTTCCTTCCTTCCTTCCTTCCATCCATCTGTCCTTCTTTCCTCCCTTCCTTCCTTCCATCCATCTGTCCTTCTTTCCTCCCTTTCTTCCATCTTTCTTTCCAGTCTTCTTTTCCTTCTTTCCTTCCTTCCTTCCTTCCTTCCGTTCGTCTATCCTTCCTTCCTTCCTTCCTTCCTTCCATCTTTTTAAATATCCGGCCCACATCAGATCAAATCGGTCTGTATGTGGCCCTTGAATGAAAATGAGTTTGACACCTCTGCTCTATATACTGCCACATATACAAGAGAAACACTGACTAAGATAAACAGCACAGTGCACATCTTCATCTTCAACCCAATTACAGACACAAAGGGAAAAATATATGCATATTTAGACAAATAATCCCCTATTCCTGACAGGCAAGATGATCTCAGTGAATGTTTATTGTGAATGAGTGTGTGATCCCCTGTTGGCCCTGACATAGATGAATGGTACAGCAGTCTGGAGCTCCATTATGAGGCATCTGCGCGGCAATACCGACCACCTTCACACGATAAAGATGAGCCTTGTAACAGCACATCATGCCAAATGAGCCTTCTCTGTCACATCTCACCCAAAGAAAAGCAATTGAGCTGCTATTGTGTGTGAAATCAGAGATACGGTAGAGCAGGCACAGTGGAGTAAATACGCACATATTTTTTTTTCTTCTAATAATAATAGGCCTAGAGAGAGAATAATGTGTTCATGTGAAACATTTATTAGATATAAAACACCTGCATTACTGGATTACACAGCAGGAAAGAAGGAAGGAAGGAGGGAGGAAGGAAGGGAGGAAGCAAAGGAAGGAAAGAAGGACAGAAGGAAGGGAGGGAGGGAAGGAAGGAAGAAAGAATAATAGGCCTAGAGAGAGAATAATGTGTTCATGTGAAATATTTATTAGATATAAAACACCTGCATTACTGGATTACACAGCAGTCTCTAGCATGCTGCTGTTCATGACTGTTCCTTCTTTCCTTCCTTCCTCCTTTCCTCTGTCCTTCCTTCCTCCTTTCCTCTGTCCTTCCTTCTTTCCTCTGTCCTTCCTTCTCTCCTTCCTTCCTTCCTTCCTTTCCTTCCTCCCTTCCTTCCTTCCTCTTTTCCTTTCTCCCTCCCTCCCTCCCTCCCTCCCTCCTTCCTTCTTTCCTCCCTCCCTCCTACATTCCTTATTTCCTCTGTCCTTCCTCCCTTCCTTTCCTTCCTCCTTTCCTCTGTCCTTCCTTCCTTCCTTCCTTCCTTCCTTTCCTTCTTCCCTTCCTTCCTTCCTCTTTGCCTTCCTCTTTGCCTTTCTCCCTCCCTCCCTCCTACATTCCTTATTTCCTGTCCTTCCTCCCTTCCTTTCCTTCCTTCCCTCCTTCTTTCCTTCCTTCCTTTCCTTCTTCCCTTCCTTCCTTCCTCTTTGCCTTTCTCCCTCCCTCCCTCCCTCCTTCTTTCCTTCCTCCCTTCCTTTCCTTCCTTCCTTCCTTCCTTCCTTCCTTCCTTCCTCCTTCTCTTTCTTTGCTTCCTTCCTTCTTTCCTCCCTCCATCCCCTTTTCTTCCTTCCTTCCTTCTTCCTTCTTCCTTCCTCCCTCCTTCTCTTTCTTTCCTTCTTCTCTCTTCCCTCCCTCCTTCTTTCCCCTACTTCCCCCTTCCTTCCTTCTTTCCTCCCTCTTTTCCTTCCTCCTTCTCTCCTTCCTTCCTTCCTCCCTCCATCCCCTTTTCTTCCTTCCTTCTCTCCTTCCTTCCTCCTTCCTCCCTCCTTCTCTTTCTTTCCTTCCTCTCTCTTCCTTCCTCAATCCTTCTCTTTCTATCCTTCCTCTCTCTTCCCTCCCTCCTTCTTTCACCTACTTCCCCCTTCCTTCTTTCCTCCCTCCTTTCCTTTCTTCTTTCTTCCCTCCCTTCCTCCTACCTTCCTTCTTTCCACTGTCCTTCCTCCCTTCCTCCTTTCCTTCATTTTTCCATCCTTCCCTTCCTCCTACCTTCTTTCTTTCCACTGTCCTTCCTCCCTTCCTCCTTTCCTTCATGTTTCCATCCTTCCTCCCTCCTTCTAATAATAGGCCTAGAGAGAGAATAATGTGTTGATGTGAAACATTTATTAGATATAAAACACCTGCATTACTGGATTACACAGCAGTCTCTAGCATGCTGCTGTTCATGACTGTTCCTTCTTTCCTTCCTTCCTTCCTTCCTTCCTTCCTTCCTTCCTCCTTTCCTCTGTCCTTCCTTCCTTCCTCCTTTCCTCTGTCCTTCCTTCCTCCTTTCCTCTGTCCTTCCTTCTTTCCTCTGTCCTTCCTTCTCTCCTTCCTTCCTTCCTTCCTTTCCTTCCTCCCTTCCTTCCTTCCTCTTTTCCTTTCTCCCTCCCTCCCTCCCTCCCTCCCTCCCTCCTTCCTTCTTTCCTCCCTCCCTCCTACATTCCTTATTTCCTGTCCTTCCTCCCTTCCTTTCCTTCCTTCCCTCCTTCTTTCCTTCCTTCCTTTCCTTCTTCCCTTCCTTCCTTCCTCTTTGCCTTTCTCCCTCCCTCCCTCCCTCCTTCTTTCCTTCCTCCCTTCCTTTCCTTCCTTCCTTCCTTCCTTCCTTCCTTCCTTCCTCCTTCTCTTTCTTTGCTTCCTTCCTTCTTTCCTCCCTCCATCCCCTTTTCTTCCTTCCTTCCTTCTTCCTTCTTCCTTCCTCCCTCCTTCTCTTTCTTTCCTTCTTCTCTCTTCCCTCCCTCCTTCTTTCCCCTACTTCCCCCTTCCTTCCTTCTTTCCTCCCTCTTTTCCTTCCTCCTTCTCTCCTTCCTTCCTTCCTCCCTCCATCCCCTTTTCTTCCTTCCTTCTCTCCTTCCTTCCTCCTTCCTCCCTCCTTCTCTTTCTTTCCTTCCTCTCTCTTCCTTCCTCAATCCTTCTCTTTCTATCCTTCCTCTCTCTTCCCTCCCTCCTTCTTTCACCTACTTCCCCCTTCCTTCTTTCCTCCCTCCTTTCCTTTCTTCTTTCTTCCCTCCCTTCCTCCTACCTTCCTTCTTTCCACTGTCCTTCCTCCCTTCCTCCTTTCCTTCATTTTTCCATCCTTCCCTTCCTCCTACCTTCTTTCTTTCCACTGTCCTTCCTCCCTTCCTCCTTTCCTTCATGTTTCCATCCTTCCTCCCTCCTTCTAATAATAGGCCTAGAGAGAGAGAAATGTGTTGATGTGAAACATTTATTAGATATAAAACACCTGCATTACTGGATTACACAGCAGTCTCTAGCATGCTGCTGTTCATGACTACATAAAACAGTACAGTCGTAAGAAATATGACTGAAGAGTAGATACGAGGAATTTGATTTTAATTCGTAATATTGGAAGGTATGAGTTAGCTTTAACCTTTGTGTCGTCCTCCTGTTCCTTCTTTCCTCCCTTCCTTCCTTCTTGCCTCCCTTCCTTCCTTCCTTCCTTCCTCCTTTCCTCTGTCCTTCCTTCTTTCCTTCCCTCCTTCATTTCCTTCCTCCCTTCCTTCCTTCCTCTTTTCCTTTCTCCCTTCCTCCCTCCCTCCCTCCTTCTTCCTCCCTCCCTCCTACCTTCCTTATTTCCTGTCCTTCCTCCCTTCCTTTCCTTCCTTCCTTCTCTCCTTCTCGCCTTCCTTCCTTCCTTCCTTCCTTCCTTCCTTCCTCCTTCTCTTTCTTTGCTTCTCTCTCTTCCCTCCCTTCCTTCTTTCCTCCCTCCCTCCTACCTTCCTCCCTTCCTTTCCTTCCTTCCTTCCTTCCTTCCTTTCTTCCTTCCTCCCTCCTTCTCTTTCTTTCCTTCCTCTCTCTTCCCTCCTTCCATCTTTCCCCTACTTCCCCCTTCCTTCTTTCCTCCCTCCCTTCCTCCTACCTTCCTTCTTTCCACTGTCCTTCTTCCCTTCCTCATTTCCTTCATTTTTCCTTTCCTTCCTCCTTTCCTCCCTTGACTCGAGGACAACAGGAGGGTTAAGTCATATTTTTCCCTTCTGTCTGTGGATTCCTACAATGGAGGGAAATAGAAAAATGGCCAAAAACCTTTTCTTTTTATTTATTTTATCATGAAAAGCAAGTACACTATGGACAGTGAGGCCCAAGCATACACCTGTCCAAATAGCCGAAACCATACTGTCTATTTTTCTATACTAAAGCTTAAACAGAGGAGGCAAAAAATATACAACAGAGGGTGCTTAGTCCTCTTAAGCCTCCTTGTGGACCGAGCCCATTTTAGGTTGATAGTTCTTAAATTGCCTGGTAGGAAGAAGTTTGGCCTTAATGGCTATATGAGGGGAAAATGCCCAATAAACACCACAGATTACATCAAATCTTATAACATTATAGGTTTCAGCCTTGCTCTGCAACACACTAAAGTATCTCTGTTTTTTGGGGGTGGGTATAAGAGGTTGATACCACTGCACCTCTGCTTCAAACCATTTTTCCACAATTACCCATATAACAGTTTGACTTATAATTTAGATATACTTGTGCTACATACACTGTGCTATATGTTGTCTCATTCTAAGTTTAACTTTTACATTAATTGTTTTCTGACATACAGATTTTTTAAATTTCATTTAGTTTGGTCTATTATATGACCAAGAATCTACAGCCATGCTAGCGGCTATGTAAGCTACTTAGCCTAGCAGTGGTTTGAGCTAATTGCTAACATCAACATGTAACATGCACTCTATGAAAATGCTAACACTCTGATGCTATGTAAATATAATGTTTATTTGGACTTGAGATATTTCAATACAAAACTTTTTAAACACTGGATATAAAATATAAAATACAAATCTGTATGGTGAGCTATTTAAGGTAGCTCAAAACTAGCACCTCACAGTGCTAAGCTATATATGCTAGGCTAGGCTATATGTTAGCTAACAACATCGGAGACAAGCTCATTCTTAGTTCAATTTTTTATGTTTATTGTTTTCTGAAATACAACAAGTGTTTTAGTTTGGTCTATATTACAGTGTTTCCCACAGATCTGAAGGCAATGTGTGGCGACCGACGGGGGGGGGGGGGTGGTGTTGGTCGGTTGGTCGGTTTCGGTAAACCGGCCGAGGGGGGGGGGGGGGGGGGGGTGATCTCGCTGATGGAGACACACGCGCACAAGGGGAGGGGCTGTGTGTGTGAGCTATGTGAGACAGACGCGTGAGTGACAGAGAGACGCAGGGTGAGCAGAGAAAGGAAATACAGCTTAACGAATACGATGCGTATTTTTTAATTAGCGTTAAAAAAAAAAAAAATAACGAAACGCAATATGTGGCGGCCGGTGTTGAATCTGTGGCGCACCGCCACAAATGAGTCTATGTGTGGGAAACACTGTATTATATGAATCTACAGTCATGCTAGCAGCTCTGTAACCTACTGAGCCCAGCAGCGGATTGAGCTAAATGCTAACATCAACATTTAAAATGTGCACTATGAAAATGCTAACACACTGATGCTAAGCAAATATAATGTTTGGTTAGACTTTAGTATTTAAATACAAAACTTTGGAGTCAACACTGGAGTCAAACAAATCTGTAGTTTGAGCTATTTAATGTAGCTCAAAACTAGCACTGTGTCACTTGTGCTGCACACACAGTACTAGGCTATATGTGCTAGGCTATATTGGCTAACAATATCAGAGACATCTCATTCTTAGTTAATTTTTTATGTTTATTGTTTTCTGAAATACAACAAGTGTTTTAGTTTGATCTATATTAAATGAATCTACAGCCATGCATGCAACTATGTAACCTACTGAGCCCAGCAGTGGTTTGAGCTAAATGCTAACGTCAACAATGCTAGCACAGTCATTTTATAATAAAGAAGAGAAAGCATTTCATATTTGCTTCAATTTGAGAAAGTACAGCCACACATGTACAAAAGGGCTTATTTATACTAATACAGGTGATGCTGTGAAAAACTTTAAATATTAACATCACAGAGTTACCATTAATCTGGGATGTTAATTAACACAAATGTTTATCACTCTAAGACTGAGGGTGATGGGATGGTCATTAGTTTTGCAGGTTTTTGGTCATAAACCAATGTACACATTTACATTTTTGACCTGATGATGGCACAAAATGAAACATTCAGAGATCACTGAAGTTATTACAGTTCATCTCGAGGGGAACCAGACTTCATTGTATATCCATCTAAAAGTCATTTTATATAAAGCCACAATGTTAACATAGAAGTGATTCCATATGTTAACATACTTATATTCAGATTTCCATTTGTTGCTTTAGGGCTATTTCAACATCGTTCCTTTTCCATTGTTTTATTGTTGCTGATTGCTGCTTAGATTCCTTGTGGTCATATATCACTAGGGATGTCCCGATATGACTTTTTCACTTCCGATACGATACCGATATTGTAGCCTTGAGTATTGGCCGATACCGATATCAATACGATACGATATAGGCACGAATCATACATATATTTATTCCTTATTTTGTTGTGTGGAATGTTAGAAAAGGCTTGATAAAGTGATGTTACTGTTACTGTTACTGATGTTGTAGTGATATAACAGAAAACAATAGTCAGCAACAGTAGGTATAGGAAAAACTGACCCATTTATTATTAACCAGTTGGTTACATAAATTTTAACCTTCAACATAAGAGTATTACCTCAACAAATCCAATAAAAACAAAATGTTATATTTAAAGTGCAAAATAACCACTGGTTACCAACATCATTATACAATTGAATAGAATAAATTAAATTTTAAAGTGCAAACAATTCAAGTTCACTCCAGTTATTTTTTTTACTGTCAGCATATGTTGGAAACAACTGTGGGCAGGGACAAAAACAACAACAACAACACAATATTGTCCACTGTCCAACTGCTCTAAGTTAAGAGTTCACACAGCTCCAGTTTCACTGACTGACTGTGCCCAAAACAATGTAGTAATTACTCTTAGTCTTCACTGAAGAATAGAGTGTAAACACAATAAACATATCACTCTAATAACAAGAGCATAAAACAAATAATAATCAGTCAGTGCTGACTACCCTTACTACTCCTCCTCCTCCTCCACTTTCTGCAGTCCGAGCATAATGTGGAGATTTTTTTTTTCACGCGAAGATCCTCATGTTCTTTTTTGTGGTGTTTTTTCAAATGTGAACCTTTCCGGTTCTGTCCCTCCACGGGACACTTGCGCCTGACAAATGTTGCATTTAGCTGCAACGTCTTTGTCCGAGTTTACAGTAAAATACTTCCACACAGCCGACATCACTACACCTTGCTGCAGGCACACACGTTGTCGTTGTTGTGATCACGTGGGCTGTGCATGCTGGATCAGAGACGCTCTTCTTCCGCGGCCGGCACCAACGTTAATTAAGGGGCATTACCGCTACCTACTGTGTTGGAGAGTGATCAAACCAGAGTCACCTATTATTATAGAAGTGCTGGAGCGGTAAATGCACAGCTTATATCGGAGCGTTTATATCGGAGTTTTTAGATTCAGTCCGATAAAATCCGATATTCACTTTTTTGGCTGATATCGGACTGATTTCCGATATCAATATCGGATCGGGACATCCCTATATATCACTGCCCACAGTATGACCTGGGAGCAACTGTGACAGAGCGCTCTGAATGAGGAACCAAAGCTAAAATATGGGGGAGAACAGGATCCTTATCTGCACTTTGAATTTTTAATTTAGCTCTTTTTTTTTTGCCAGTGTGAGTTTTCTTGCTATTTAGTGTTACATTTCATCTCCAGCTCATCTCTTCCTGTTGATTTGGAGGGCTTTCTGCATGAGTTTTGGACAAAGGTTAGTTAGAAGAGCTCTGATATTTTCTGTTGACCGTCACCATCGTCGTTCTTCATCACTTTATTCTACCAGTCGGATCACATCAGGTATTATTTGATAGTTTCGTGCCACAGCTGCTTGTCAGGCTTATTGATTTTCCATCCAATAAACATCATTAAAATATCATCAGTATGGATTTATATGGACATGATAAGAGATGATAAGAGCCAACTAAGTCTCTCAGCTGCCTTTTTTTTAACCCTCCTGTTGATGGAGGAAGAAGGAAGGAAGGAAGGAAGGAAGGAAGGAAGGAAGGAAGGACTGAGGAAAGAAGGAAGGAAGGTAGGAGGGAGGGAGGAAAGAAGGAAGGGAGGTAGGAAGGATGGAGGAAGGAAGGAAGGGGGGAGGGAGGAAGGAAGGATGGATGGAGGAAAGAAGGAAAGATGGGGGCGAGGAAGGGAGGAAGAAGGAAGGAAAGAAGGAGGGAGGAAGGACAGACAGAAGGAAGGAAGGAAGGAAGGACAGAAAGAGGGAAGAATGGATGGAGGAAAGAAGGAAGGATGGGGACGAGGAAGGGAGGAAAAAGGAAGGAAAGAAGGAGGGAGGAGGGACAGATAGAAGGAAAGGAAGGAAGGGAGGACAGAAAGAGGGAAGGAAAGAAGGACAGACAGAAGGAAGGAAGGAAGGAAGGAAGGGAGGAGGGACAGACAGACAGAAGGAAGGAAGGAAGAGAGGAAAGAAGGAACAGTCAGAACAGGACGACAGGAAGGTTAAAGTAGTCGCTACACTACCTCCATGCCTCCTTGAAGCTTAAGTAAACCTCTCTGATGCTTTATAGGAAAAGCCCCCATGCCCACCAGACAGCAACTTCATGATACTGTAGCTGATGCATAAGTCTCATTTTCCATATACTCTGCTTCAGCCTGGAAAGTCCCTCTCAACAAGAACAGCAACACACAAATATCAAAACAGCATCTCCTCCACAAATGTACACATTTCACCACAGGACAAGGACTCACTAGAGGGGATTGTATATTTAGGGGTGAGACATTATATCAGGGGTGTCAAACTCATTTTCATTCAAGGGCCACATACAGCCAAATTTGATCTCATGTGGGCCGGACCAATAAAAAAGTTTGGAAGGGAGGAAGGAAAGAAGGGAAAGGTGATAGGAAGGAAAGAATGGAGGGAAGGAAAGACAAAAGGGAAGGAAGGAAAGAAGGAAAAGGAATTAGGAAGGAAAGGTAGGAGGGAAGGAAAGAAGGAAAAGGAATTAGGAACGAAAGGTAAGAGGGAAGGAAAGACAAAAGGAAGGAAGAAAGGAAAGGAAAGGAAAAGAAGATTAAGGAAAGATGGAAGGAAAGGAAGGACAGAGGGAAGGAAACAAAGAAGGAAAGAAGTAAGAAAGGGAGGAAGGAAAGAAGGACAGATGACAGGAGGGAAGGAAGGAAAATAAGACAGGAAGGAGAGTGGGCCGGATTGGACGCCTTAGTGGGCCGGTTCTGGCCCCCGGGCCGCATGTTTGACACCCCTGTATTATATATTGTGGCTGTTAGACAATGACTCACATGAAGGCCTGTTGCAGGTTATCTTCTTCTCTTATCCCCGACTGAGTTCTGCAGCTTCCACGGGCTTTGTGATGGGCTTCTCCTCTGGGGGGGCCGTGTGAAGAATGTGGAGGAAGCCCGTAGAAGTCCAGATGTGACAACTACTATTCCCTTAACAGAGAATACCACACCACGATCCCCTCACTCGGTTATACATCTTCATTCCTGGGATGTTCAGCGTATTCCAGGAGGTACTTTAACAGGTTATGCCTTGTTGTAATTCCTGTTTAGTTGTGTATTAAATCAGATGTGCTTTACTACATGTGCCAGTATGTCTTTGCACCTGTAGTAAACTAAGGTAAGCAGATGGGTGTAGTTTATGTGTAGGTGATAGTGATATATAGCTGGTGTTTGCTCTTATAACCACAGGAAGTCATATTTCATCCTATACGGCCATTTTTCCCAAATTTCTACCAAATTTCTCCACTTGTTCTAGATATAAAGATGAGTTTGCTTGTCTCAGGGATTACTATTCAGTTTGTGGGGGAAAAAACAGACAGTTTAATGTTTTCTGTGGTTGTGGAGAAGCTTTACAAGGATTTCAGGGGGGGAAAAAAACCCCAAAAAACCCTGATTAAGTCATCAGGATTGTCTCATCCTTTGCTTTCTTTGAGTTGGAACACACAGACAATGTTAAACCTGTGGGTGTGGGTATGTTCAACCTCTGATTCTTCCATTTTGACTTCACATTTTAATCCGTCTCTTGTGAATCCACCAACGTTTTGGAAGTGAATGTCTGGAGTAGCCATTTAAAGGATCATTTCAAATCTGCCATCTGACATCTTATCAGATATGAATCGGCACTGTATACATAATGGCATAATGTGGTTCAAGGGTGACCACATGAGCACAGTTTAAAAAATATTAATACTGACACTTGAGAATAGCTTGTATACCATCAGAGCAAAGAGCACTCACATTCGATTGTTTTGGTTAAAATGCTGCATGAATACTGAGCCTGTTTGTTATAACTCTTGCTTGAGGGAAGCAATATGAAGGAGGAAATACAGTTTAACCGTCCTGTTGTCCTCGAGTCAGGGAAGGAAAGAAAGGAGGAAAGGAGGGAGGAAGAAAGAAGGAGGAAAAGGAGGGAGGAAGGAAGGAAAGAAGGGAGGAAGAAAGAAGGAGGAAAAGGAGGGAGGAAGGAAGGGAGAAAGAAGGAAGGAAAGAAGGGAGGAAGAAAGAAGGAGGAAAAGGAGGGAGGAAGGAAGGAAAGGAGGAAGGAAGGGAGAAAGAAGGAAGGGAGGAAGGAAGGAAGGACAGAAGGAAGGAATGATGGAGGAAAGAAGGAAGGAAGGAGGGAGGGAGGGAGAAAGGAATAGAGGAAGGAAGGAAAGAAGGAAGGGAGGAGGGAGGGAGGAGGAAGGAAGGGAGGAAGGAGGGAGGGAGGGAGGACAGATGGAAGTGAGGAAGAGAGGGATGAAGGAACAGTCAAAACAGACGGGGTCAATTTGACCCGGGAGGACGACAGGAAGGTTAATACAAGTTAATGTTTATTAAGTAAATTAAAAGAAAACAAAGAGCAAACATAATGACTCCTGCAGAGTGTGTTGGCTGACAGAGAGTGAAGAGGTGAAAGAAGAAGAGTTTATAAGAGCAGTACTTTAACTAAACACACCTTAAAACTATCTGCACAACTTGGCTCTGCTGATGCATAACAGAGAATATTGCTCTTGTCTTAATGTACCTCAATTTCATAACTCGAGTCAAATGTCAGAATTGCTCAATTTCAAGCAACTGAAAAATGTACCAAAACCTTCTGTCCTTCCTTCCTCCCTCCCTCCTTCTCTCTCTTTCCTCCCCCCTACCTTCCTTCTTTCCTCTGTCCTTCTTTCCTTCCTTCCTCTTTTCCTTTCTCCTTCCCTCCCTCCCTGCGTCCTTCCTTCCTTCCTTCCTCCCTCCCTCCTTTCCCTAACCCTTCCTTCTTTCCTCTCTTCCTTCCTTCCGTCTGTCCTTCCTCCCTCTCTCCTCTTTTCCTTCTTTCCTTCCTCCATCCTTCCTTTCCCTAACCCTTCCTTCTTTCCTCCCACCCTCTCTCTTTCCTCCCCCCTACCTTCCTTCTTTCCTTTGTCCTTCTTTCCTTCCTCCCTCCCTACCTTCTTCTTTCCTCCGTCCTACCTCCCTTCCTTCCTCCCTCCTTTCCTTCCTTCTTCCTCCCTTCCTTCCTTGACTTGAGGACAACAGGAGGGTTAATGCATATAAATGTTTATGAACAGTACCAGGACTTCTTTCCATTGGTGTGAATGATAAATAGTGTCATCTAGTGCATGTTTGCAGAAAATTCTTAATGTACTCTTGAGCAAAGAGACAGTTATAAAGTGTATGTGAAGATGAGGTCTCTGTGCACATGTAAAATGCATGCAAACAATGATGTTGGATAAATAGATTATAGATTTTAAAAAGTGAAAAATGAAGTGTACATCCCACAGAGAGAGATATGTCATCACATGCAGCAGTTTCCTGGATGTATCTTTGACGGCTGGAGCTACTGATGGCAGACAAATTGCTACCTTTGACTCCTATAAAATGTATTTCTCCCAATTTGCCCCATCTAAGTCAAGAAGTGAGCCATTTGCTTCATTATTTTGAAGTGCTGACACCAACGCTTGTCAGGTTTTTGACAGGCTGAAATGTTTTAACTGCCATTGAGCTGAAGTAGAAATATTGGAGTATAGTTCCACTTTTTTGTCTTTTTTTTCTTTTCGTCAAGTTAATGAGAAAATTCATTACCAACAAACCCAGAAATCCATGATAGAGGTGTTTTTTTTTGTGGTGAATTGTCCTGTATGATGAGAATACCTCCCATTAAAGTCTCATTTATGCTAATAAAGGTAGAGGACACTGAGCCATGGTCATGTTGATCACCAGTGAGATTAAATTGTTGGGGCTTGACAGTTATTATGACCTAATCTCCTGAGGAAAGAAGATAATTGTTTCTGCACAGATAGGTTTCGTTCTTGTTGAGTGCGCCATCGGTGAATTTGCAGAGCGGCAGACAATGACATTTGGTCAAAGTCATACAAATAAGCAACTCAGAGAAAACAATCCGATGCAATTACGATGCTAAATCTGCCATTGTAGGCTGAACTCCACATGCTCCACTGGAGAGGTTCAATGGTCGTCAGTAGAAGACTGAATGGATTTTGTAGGGTAAATAAAAACTGAGAGCAGCTGTTCACTTTCTAAACTCCAAGCATGGACTGTGAATCTTAAGAACTGCACTAACACTAATCTATATACTCTACATATAACCTTATTTAAAAGTTCTATATGTAGGAATCTGGGAGTCCTTTGCATTAGTGACCCTGGTGGCTGTTAAGTGAGCTGCAGTTAGCATCCTCTGGCTTCAGCTCACATGACTATTACAGGTGATGTCTTATTCCTCATTTACACATCTCAGCATAAAGTATCTCTCACTTCCTGTCAGTAGTGGTTGACAGATGCAGTTAGCTGTCTTAGTAGTTGGAGAGCTAATATCTGCAGGGTGTTTCTACTTGGATGGATGGCACTGTTTTTGTTATGGTAGATGCTGGTGTAACTGTTGTTCAGTCTCCTTCAGTCTGTGTTGTGTTGTGTTGTGTGTAGTATGGGCCGACACTCTTCCACTTTTGACCGTTTATTGCCTGAATACAAGCATGAAAACCCACTGGTCAGTCACGTAGGTACAGCAACGTTAAGGCACAGCTCTATAGAAAAGTTAGCAAATGTTAGCTTAGCTTAGGCGCTACGGAAGCTAACTACAGTTTAAACATTGACACTGATTATACTGACTATATCTAACACATCAATCTAAAGGAATTGACATTTATTCCTGACCTTTGGGAACACTTTGAGAACAAATGAGTCTAATGTTAAATATAGTAACATTATTTTTAGCCTTCAATCACTTCTTCAGTCTTATTCTGATATGTGACATAAATTATCACATTACCAGAGGTTCATCCACCCATTAATTTGCTGGAGAAGATAGGGAGGAGCATCTTAACCCTCCTGTTGTCCTCGAGTCAAGGAAGGAAGGGAGGGAGGAAGAAGGAAGGAAGGTAAGGAAGAAGGAAGGATGGGAGGGAGGGAAGAAGGAAGGATGGAAGGGAAGAAGGAAGGATGGAAGGGAGAGAGGAAGGAAGGAAGGAAGGTAGGAGGGAAGGAGGAAAGAAGGAGAGGAGGAAGGAAGGAAAGAAGGAAGGGAGGAAGGTAGGGAGGAGGAAAGAAAGAGAGAAGGAGGGAGGAGGAAAGAAGGAAGGAAAGAAAGAAAGAGGAAGGAAGGGAGGGAGGGAGGGAGGAAGGAAGGGAGGAAAGAAGGAACAGTCAAAACAGACGGGGTCAATTTGACCCGGGAGGACGACAGGAAGTTAAACTGCCAAAAAGAAGTGAGTGCACCTTTTTTGAGCTGAGATAATTTAGCTATAAGCAGCATCTTAATTTCATAATAATAGAAACCGTGACTGTTCTGGATTCTGACGAGACACAATATGGTTTCACATCAGTGCATCTGGACAGATGTTGTTTTTGTTGATAACATATGGTGCAACTGTAGCTCTCACAGTAAAGATTTGTCTATGCAGCCTTGGCACTTTTTTTTGCAGTATCTCTTTTATACTGTGCCTATAAAGAGTGTCCTTCCTCCTCTATCCTCAAGCCTTTTACTAGAAACCACTAAGGTCAGTGCTTATCAAGGATCTTCCAGTCCTTTTTTAAATGCTTCTTGAGTGAGGAGGCTTACAGAGGAGCTTGGAGCAAGGAGATGTATCACAATCCCAAAGGGATCCATGGAAACCTCAGTATGAATAAATTTTTTTTTTTTTTTTTAAAGAAAAGAAAACTAATTCAAAACCTTCGAACAGTCAGACCAGATCAGAACAGGCCTGAGGATAATTAGCTTGATACCAAAGTGCTGTCGACCTGAACAGACCCGGCTAAAGAAAGAACACCAGCATTGGCAGCAACATGATTCATCACCAATTAATGAGCAGTGCAGTCAAAAAAGGGCAGCGATGCCAGCGATACTTGACATTTTCCCTCATAATCACAGTGGCTACGGAGTCCAGTCAGGTATGAGACACACATCTAAAACCCACAGCAACAAAACAGGAAAAATGATTAGAGGTGTGTGTGTGTGTGTGTGTGTGTGTGTGTGTGTGTGTGTGTGTGTGTGTGTGTGTGTGTGTGTGTGTGTGTGTGTGTGTGTGTGTGTGTGTGTGTGTGTAATCTGAATGAAAATGCCTTGTCATTGTCTCGTCATTTAGTCAACCGGCCTTCTTTTCTTCTTCTTCTCATCCAAATGGGATCTGAAGAGTTAACCACAAACCAGTTCTATATTTCATTTTGAGGCTTTAACCCTCCTGTTGTCCTCGAGTCAAGGAAGGAAGGAAGGAAGGAGGGAGGAAGGAAAGGAAAGAAGGAAAAAGGAAGGAAAGGAGGGTGGAAGGGAGTAGGGAAGGAAGAAGGGAGGAAAGGAAATAAGGAAGGAAGGAAGTTATGAAAGAAGGACAGAGGAAAGAAAGAGAGAAGGAGGGAGGGAGGAATAAGGAGGAAGGAGGGAAGGAAAGAAGGAGTGAAGAAAGGGGGATGGAGGAAGTACAGACGGAAGGAAGGAAGGGAGGAAGGAAGAATAAGACCGGGTCAATTTGACCCGGGAGGACGACACAAGGGTTAATACTTGATTTACTTGCTAATGACCTCGTGTCTTTTATGCTTTCAGTAGTAATTCTAATAATGTCCAATTGGTATTATATAGTCTATATCAGTGGTGTCAAACATGCGGCCCGTGGGCCAGAACCGGCCCGCCAAAGGGGTCCGCCCCGGCCCACTTCCTGTCTTCTTTTCCTTCCTTCTTTTCATTCTTTGTTACTTAATTTATTCCTTCCTTCCGTCTTTCCTTTGTCTTCTTTTCCTTCCTTCCTTCCTTCCACCTGTCCTGTCTTCCTTCTTCTCTTTTCTTCCTTCTTCTCTTTCCTTCCTTTCTTCCTTCCATCTTTCCTTTCTGTCTTCTTTTCCTTCCTTCCTTCCTTCCTGTCTTCTTTTCCGTCCTTCCTTCCTTTCTGTCTTCTCCTCCTCCTTTTCCTTCCTTCCGTCCTTCCTTCCTTCCTTCCATTTGTCCTTTCTTCCTTCCTTCCATTTGTCCTTTCTTCCTACCTTCCTTCCTACCTTCCTTCCTTCCTCACTCTTTGACTCCTCCCTTCCTTCCTTCCTTCCTTCCTTCCTTTCTTCCTTCCTTCCTTCCATCTTTTTAATGATCCAGCCCACATCAGATCAAATTGGACTGTATGTGGCCCTTGAATGAAGATGAGTTTGACTCCTCTGGTCTATACAGTGACACTGATAAAGGATTCATAGTTATAAGAGCAGCAGACATACAAACATAGTTATTCCACATTCTCATCAGACACTGGTGAGACAAACAGACAGGATGTCCTTGTGGTCTAGTGGTTAAAGATGCCGACTATTTATAGCAGATGCACCTGGTCCATCTGGGAACCTTTGCTGATGTTCATCCCTCTCTCTCTCTCTCTCTCTCTCTCTCTCTCCCCCATTTCCTGTCACCTCTACTGTCTCCAATGCCCCCCAAAAATACTTAAACCTGCAATAACTACATTTTATTTGGGCTATACGCAAACAAGTTGTGAACTCGACATATTAGTTAGCAGTTACCGAGCAACATTATCATTCATTTGGAGATGTGTTTCTGTCTCCAAATGAATGATAATGTTGCTCCAAAAGTGCAATATACACTCTGTTTTTTCACTCTCTAACAACTCCACTATCTTTCTCTTGCATCGTTGTTTGGATGAGCTTAAAATGCAAGGAGGAGAAACAAGAGAGAGAGGGAAGCACTTAGAGGTCTCTTGTGCCATTAGATTTGTTGTTTACAATGTAAAACTGGGTGAGGCTGCAGGTTGAAAGCAGCTGACTCCAACAGAATCAACAAGCAGGAATCAGGAAGGCGGCTTTGGTGCTCAGAGAAGTAGTCTGAGGTGGAGTTGTCTCAGAGGAGAGATGCTACAGATACCGCACAGATTACCGTGCATTATGGACAATGTCTCTGCTGCCTTGATGCCATACTGACTGCACAATAATACCTCTGAAAGCCACTGGGAATCACTTGTTATAGTGCACGTCAAAGCATACAACTCGGATCATACACATTTTGTGCAGCTATTCGACAAACAGCAATTACCTGCATGCATTTGATCCTAATTACACCAGAGTATCAGACTGTTATTATGGACAATAGCAACATCATCACCTGCAATTACTAGGTATATTTGTCATAATGGCCATCATCGTGGATAAAAGATCACTGAACACTCATACAGACATAATCGCTCACTCTCAGCCCTTGTAGTGTTGCCATTCACTCACTTATACTGATTACTTGCTTTTTTACTTTCTGTACTGTATGGCTTTAATGCACTGCATCACACAAGGCCACTAGTAAGGCCTCACACACACACAGACACACACACACACACACACACACATACAGGACCCCCACTGGAAGAGGGATCTGTCAGCTCTTCCAGATGGTTCATCTGACCTTCCTCTAACAGGCAATTTATCAGGGACAGTGCTTGTTTTCTCATTAGTTTGTATTTTTGGACCAAAAACAAATAACTCAGAAAAAGACAGAGATCAGAATATAAGTAGACAATTAATCACCAGGCCTACTAAGCCCAGGCTGTGAGGCGGCTGAGCAGCTCATCTGATATGTTGTGACTCACAACACAAGGCTTTAATTGGTGCCATGATGCACTGTGCTGTGTGTACCCAGCATTAAGGTGTGTACAAAGTATTACTAATGACAAACAGCATTGCAAGTCCCATAAGGTGGTGCTGGGGCAAAACCATCACCCATCACCCATCACCACCACAGAAAGCTAGTTTGGTTTCCAGCAGCAGTACTTCTGGCTTGCTAGCATGTCATAATGAGACCAACTGGCAGCATTTCTGGGTGTCATCATGTCCTTGTTGCTGCTGCTGTCCTGACTCCTACTTGTTGGCCTGGGAGTGTTGGGATTTGGAACGAGATAGCATGAATCTCAATGCATCCATGTTACACCCTTCTGGTAAAAAATCCTTTGCTGAAGAAGCTGCTAGTGACACATGCCAACAGCGGAGTTAGGCCATGTACCCTTCGTTCGTCTGATTGAGGACAGTACGTTCGCAGACGATGCCAATGCAGAGAGCTCTAGCAAAACAACACAGAGTTATGCTGAGTGACACATGTACGTTTGGCGGGGCTTTGTCCGTTTTCAAGAGGGGGAAAAACTGACATTGACACTTTCTCATAACGGTACACTGAAATATGTTTCTGGAGACATTGTGAGGTGGTTAATCTGCAATGGAGGAACAGAATCCTGGCTCATATTTGATCAGCAGTTCGATCTGAGTTTTTGGACAGACCGCTCAGTCATTGGTCCTGCATGAACAAATCAGGTGCTCTGATGGAGTTTCGTAATGTTGATCAATGGCAGTGTGGTATCCCTACGTGTGCACCCCTTATACGCCCCCATTCACATAGATAAACAGGCCAGGATGGGTGGTAATTTGTCTGAATGGGAGGGGGGAGGGGCTAATGAATCTCCCAGACCAAATAAAACCTTTCTTTGGCAGAGTTGTCAGGTTCTCAGGTGATGTCTTCACCGTAAAGGCCTTCCATGCGTCCTTTACGTTGGCATGGATGTTAACCAATACATCCACCAGGGGGCAGCACAGAGTCAAAAACAAACATGGCGACTGTGGAGGAGATATTGATAATGTTCCTCTTGTTTAAAGTTTCTAACCAACTCTCACAACCTTTCCTCAAAAAGCTCCGCCATTGTTATTTCTTCTTCGTGTCTCACTAGAGCTACGTATTGAATAGTGACAGCAACACTGCCCCCTCATGGTTTCCGGTGGTACTGCTCCGTTTGGTCCGTATCGGTAAGCTTTATGGAAACGTGCAGAAATACGGAGGAAATGAACGCAGAGCATGGACAGAAGGCTCCATCCGTATCCGTATTTAACGTTGAGCATAAATGGGCCTTAAGACCTCACCAGTTTATTCTACATGGTTGACTCTGGGCAAGAAAGGTTCAACACATTGCTAGTCACATCTTAGCGAAACATTAACCCTCCTGTCGTCCTCCCGGGTCAAATTGACCCCATCTCTCTTTTGACTGTTCCTTCTTTCCTTCCTTCTTCCCTCTTTCTGTAATTTTTCCTTCCTTCTTCCCCTCTACCCTTCTTTCTTTGCTCCCTCCTCCTTCCATCCTTCCTTCCTTCCGCCTTTCCTCCCTCCCTCCCTCCTTACTCCTTCCTTCCTTCCTTCTCTCCTAAATTCCTTCCTCTTTTCATCCTCCCTTCTGTCCTTCCTTGACCTGAGGACAACAGGAGGGTCAAATAAGCCTCACGAAAGAAGAAAAAGGAAAAATACCTTTTGTAATAAACTTTATGAAATGCATTAGATGACTAAAATTCTGGGGCAGAAGCTGCTTTGCTTATTATTTCACTCAAAGGGCACCAACAAGGTTTTCAGCAAGGTAGTCTGGACTAATACTTCATTAGTAGGCATTACACAGAGCTCTCCTCCTGTGTGACTCTGAACTACTGCAGAAAGATGTGCTGAAAATTGTCTACCATTGACATAAGTGGTAGTCTGGCTGTGTGGAAGGTAATGCCTTGCCTTGTTTTCAAGTGATTAGCAATCCTATAGAACATTGAATTGATTTCTGAACCAAAACAGTAAAGTTGAAGGTAGAAAAAGCAAAACTGTGAGCGGAAAGACATTAAAACTCTTTGGAGAGAGTTGGCTGATGTGTTTTGTGTTGGTTTATGGCAGGCGGGGAGTTCTGGTCCTCTGAAATGAAGCCAACGCGGAAGTAACTTAGAACTGCATTCTATCAAAAGGCCACCAGGGGGCGACCGTCTCTATACAAGTCAATGGAGAATTCACCAACTTCTCACTTGATTTCTAACCTCAGTAAATGTTTTCAAAATGTGTTTATGGTCTCAATCGCTAGTTTAAAGCCTTCTTCAATGCAGTATGATGTTCATTTGGGACATTTTGGCCTCCCTGATTTTATATGTGATGAAAAAGCAGGGTATGCATTAGGGCGTGGCTACGTCCTGATTGACAGGTTGATTGTACAATGTCCTCGAGATCCAGCCCTCGCAACCATAGCAACCTCCCCGCTCCGCCCATGGCGACTGCCTCATGCCCATATAAGTAGAATCCGTGTTTTAATTTTTCCCAGCATGCACCTGAAATTTTCAAGATGGCGCTGCCTAGATTCAAAACTATTGGCTTCCGAGCAGCAGTCCACAAACCAATGGGTGACGTCACAGATGTTACGTCCATTTCTTTTATACAGTCTATGATTTATAGCCATTAGACTCAATGCATCCATTATCAAGGGGCTGGGTCACAATGCTCGCCAGCTCCTCTTGCGGGATCCCAAGGTGTTCCCAGGCCAGGAGGAGATATGCCATTGGACGCATAAAAGAAGGTAATTAGTACAGCTTTGGCATAAGGCAAAGATCAAAGTCATAGAAAACCTTAACAACAGCTGCTATGCTTCTGCTGTGCTGCATCAATGTTGTGCTACTTTTTGCTTCTTCCCCTGACAAAGAGGAGTTATTAATAACACGACCATCACCAGGGGAAGAATTAAAGCTTTCTTCTTATTGTTGTGTGAGAGAGTCTCAATACTGAAAATATGTGTTACTGATGATGATATCTTACTGAATTGTCCCAGTTTTAACCTTTCAAAAAAAAAGACAAAAAACCTAGAAAACAGACTCTTCTTTTTAAAGCTGAATTTCTTCAACAGCTTCTTCAAAAGCATCCAATAGAAAGTACAGCAAGATCCCCTTTTTACTGGGTCATTTGGCAACACATCAGAACACCTTCTTTGAGATATTTTTATACAAACAGGTCCTGCCTCAGAGAGTTTTTTATATTTCTCTTCTAAACAAAGGACTTATTGCATCAGAAATACTTGAGAGAAATCAAAGGGCTTCTAGGTCGGAGCGCTTTGTGATGGGAAGTGTAAATACAGAGCGGAAAATCAAGTTAGGATGCACTCAGCGCTCGTTTGCTGACAGAGTGAAATGAAAGCAAGGTGCAATAAGATCTGTGGAGGAAGAGTTTGCTGAAGGTGAGCCGTGGGAGAATCGTAATGAGCGAAAGATCCACATGTGATTGACTAAGAGGCTGCTAATTTGATTTTAGCCTTCCTTGATGAGCCAGTCAGCAGTCGGATGGGGGCGAGGGAGAAAAAATGAAAGTGGGAAGAACAACCTGAGGTCAGTTGCTTTCCACTCAGTTGCCACATCAAAGGAGAGGAAATATGACAAGAGTCAGCAAGCAAGCAACAAAAAGTTAGTTTCTCCAGGTTTCTTTACTCTCACTTCTTTTTTTTTTTGTAGAGTAATTAACTAAATGGCATCAGGAGAGTGTGGAGATATGACAGGAGCTGCATCACGCTTCACTTTCATTCACAGCATCACGTGTTTGTTAGGAAATGCAGATGAAAGGGTGGGACCATGCTGAGCAGGTTGTTGAAACAGGAGCCAGGTTTAATTTTTCACTTTTTTTTTTTTTTTATATCATGAAAACAGCTGAAGAACAAACAAACCTAACCGCTCTGACTCACTCACTGTTGCTGGGAGGATCTCATAATTTATTAGAAGCTGCCACAGGAACATTTCAATCTGCAAATATAAGAATCCATTCATCATCTCACATGACACCACTAGCAATATGCTGCTGATTTCCTAATAACTTGGCAGGCTTGAATCTTTCTCATGTCCAATCCAAAGAACTGTATAAACATTTTAAAGCAAGGTCTGGTCTTTTTTTTTTTCTAGCTAATGTCTTTTGTTCTCGTTCGAATTTCCCTACATCAGCCGTAAAAATATTTATATCCACTCTTGATTATTGAACTCGTGCTCATTGCAGCTTTGACATCCGCCTGCAATTCTTCAACTTTTCTACTCAAATCAAATGTAATCTCATCCAAACATCTGCTAGAGCTCAGGAGGAAACCTATGCTGGTGTCACATTTAAATGAAGAGTTTAAATGTTACACACTGCAGCACATGTACAGTACGTACAAAAAAACCTGCAATTAAAAGCACAATTTTCTGCAGAACTGTACTTTAATATCAGACAGTGATGATTTATGGGAGTAAAATCAGAGCTCTGGGTTCATATTCATCAAACATCTCAGAATCACTCCGATGAATCACGCTGAAATTTAAACTATAGGACTGAAAAATACTGTATAATAATACCTCAGAATAAGACTTAAAGGTTATTTATGAATGTGATGCTGCTGTTTTAACCCTTTATATACTGTCCAGCAGTGGTGGACAGTAACGAAGTACAAGTAATTCGTTACTGTACTTAAGTAACTTTTTAGCGGATCTGTACTTTACTTGAGTATCATTGTTTTGTGAGACTTTATACTTTGACTCAACTACATTTGGAAGAGGAAAATCTTACTTTTTACTCAACTACTTTCCAAAAACCTGTCGTTCCTTTCAATGTTCCTTTCCACAACATGCATGCATGACCAGCTGCTGTGACAGGTCCAAATGAACGTGCACCGCAAGTGTACCAATCAGAACACATCGTGTGTCGAGCAGTTTTGGCCCGGCCCCCTACCTGGCTACTTGTCCCAACTTGCCTTCTCCTCCATCCATATCTCTATTAGCATTCATTTGACAAAGTTTCGCTGTCCAGTAGCCTGCCCTGCCAACACATGGAAGTTAAAGAAATATGTGTCTAGTGTGGTTTTCCCCCTCCCTATTAATTCCTAATCAGGTGATTTCCATTTAGTATGATGTGCTTATGATCATTTCAAAAGATATCAATACCAGATATCACAAATGGAAAACATTTTGTTTTCAGGGTGGTGTTAGTGGGCTTTTTAACCTTAAATGACTTGATTGAGTGTATAAAGGACATACCAAGACATTGGAACTACATTACACCAAATTACTTTTACTTTTGATACTTAAGTACATTTGAAGCCAAGTACTTTTATACTTTTACTCAAGTCGACATTTAAAGGGAGCACTTTCACTTTTACTGGAGTAATATTTTACACTAGGTATCTCAACTTCTACTCAAGTACGTGGTCTGTGTACTTCGTCCACCACTGCTGTCCAGGGTCAAATTCAACCAATTTTTACCTTTTAAGAGTTTTAAAAACACAGACTTTTAAGTAAAATGCATCTTTTTTTTAACTTTTGTGCAGCTTATACACATTTTTGAATATGCAAATTGTACACAATTAAAAAAAAAAAACACCATTTAAACATTTTTTATTCTTCATATTTTATAAAATGTTCTCCTGGACTATTAACCCTCCTGTTGTCCTCAGGTCAAGGAAGGACAGAAGGAAGGAGGAAAAGAGGAAGGAAGGAGGGAAGGAAAGGAGTTGGGAGGGCGGGAGGAAGGAAGGAAGGAAGGAAGGAAGGAAGGAGTAAGGACGAAAAGAGGAAGGAATTTAGGAGAGAAGGAAGGAAGGAAGGAAAGGTGTAAGGAGGGAAGACGTAAGGAAGGAAGGAAGGAAAGAAGGAAGGAAAGAAAGGAGTAAGGAGGGAGGGAAGGAAGGAAGGACAGGAGGAAGGATGGAAGGAGGAGGGAGCAAAGAAAATGGGGTGGAGGGGAAGAAGGAAGGAAAAATTAAAGAAAGAGGGAGGAAAGAAGGAAAGGGTGGGGTCAATTTGACCCGGGAGGACGACACAAGGGTTAAATAGTGATTAGTGAATGTCAGTCAAAGGCCTAATGAAACATTTATTAATGACTAATGAATGTGAATAGATGTGGAGACTAATTATGAGACAGTTTATGAGGTTAATAACAGTCAGAGCTACAAAGCAGAAGCTATAATGACATGTTGTAATTTCCTCACATCTCAGTTTGGGAAATAACATGAATGAAAAAGGAGGCTTTTATTAATCCTTGTGTGTTTATATCTATTTATATAATACATGTGCTTTTCCTTTGTGTGGAGGAAAACCCTTTCACCACTGAGGCATGTTGCAGTATGAGAGACACATGATAAGTGAAACCCAATGAAGCAGAGTGAACAACCACCTAAACAAAGCATTAATAATGGATAGCTGCACTATCTTCTGGGTTAAACACTGCAGGAGGTAAGTCATCTGGTGTAACCAAGCATCTGTGGCCCAAACAAAAACCCTCTGATGCTCTGATCTCCGCCCCTCCACCCACCACCACCACCACCAACCTCTCTCATCTCTCCATCCTCTCACCCCTCTCTCTCTCTCTCTCTCCAAGAACCTAATACTTAGGGGACTTTGCAGCTATTTAATGTTTTATGCCCTTTAAAGCCAAAAGAATGCTAATTTCTGTGGCCTGCTACCAATTTTCCTCCGTTTCACTCTCACCCCGAAATTACAAATCTGTTGTCCCCACGGCCCTATTTATCCCCGGTGTTACAGCTGGGGACAATTATACACAGGAAGCTCGCTGGGGGACGTATTTTTGGGAGCAGCCAGGAAGTTAACGGCGGATCCATCCTTCAAGGATTCAAGGATTCAAGAAAAAAGGCACAGTATAAGACTACACGGGGGGTAGAAGTGGGGGGCGCACTCTGGCCACAGGGGCCTTCTGGGGTCTCTCTCTCTTTACGCTGTGAACCCCCTTACCAGTTCATCGCCACCACACCATGACCCTGTGAAGATTAGCCAAAACAAGACATGGAAGCAGGGTGAGTGGGAGGGGATGAAAGAAAGGGGAGAAAATGAGAACTCTGCCCTTTCTCTGTGTTTACCCCCCCCCCCCCCCCCAAAGTAAATTAGGGAGGAAAGGAAAGGAGGGAGGAAGGAAGGAGAGAGGAAGGAAGGAAGGAAGGAAGAAGGAAGGAAAGGAAAGAAGGAAGGAAGGTATGAAAGAAGGACAGAGGAAAGAAAGAGAGAAGGAGGGAGGAAGGAATAAGGAAGGAAAGGAGAGAAGGAAGGAAAGGAGGGAAGGAAAGAAGAATTAGACGGGGTCAGTTTGACCCGGGAGGACGACACGAGGGTTAAATGTACTCCATTGGAGGGAAGAAGGGAGGAAAGGAAATAAGGAAGGTAGGAAAGAAGGACAGAGGAAAGAAAGAGAGAAGGAGGAAGGGAGGAAGGAATAAGGAAGGAAATGAGAGAAGGGAGGAAGAAGGGAGGAAAGGAAAGAAGGACAGAGGAAAGAAACAGAGAAGGAGGGAGGAATAAGGAAGGAAAGGAGGGAGGAAGGAAGGAGGGAAGGGTTAAATGTACTCCATTGCAAAAAAACCTTGTGAATCATGACCTTCCTTGGCGGATCCATCCTTCAAGGGTTCAAGGATTCAAGGAAAAAGGCGCAGCATAAGGCTACAGGGGGGGTGGGGGGGGGGGGCACTCTGGCCACAGGGGCCTTCTGGGGTCTCTCTCTCTCTTTACGCTGTGAACCCCCTTACCAGTTCATCGCCACCACACCATGACCCTGTGAAGATTAGCCAAAACAAGACATGGAAGCAGGGTGAGTGGGAGGGGATGAAAGAAAAGGGGCAGCCCCCCCCCCACCCACCCACCCACCCGTC
Source organism: Scomber japonicus (assembly GCF_027409825.1). Lineage (NCBI taxonomy): Eukaryota > Metazoa > Chordata > Actinopteri > Scombriformes > Scombridae > Scomber > Scomber japonicus. Next base: position 3,572,024 of record NC_070588.1, on the reverse strand, counting down.
CTACTGTGCACAGCACTCGAGTGTTTTCAGGGACCCTAACCGTCATATTTCCGGGTATAAGATGTCTTTGTCTCTCGGTCTCAAGCTGTCATCTGTGGAAGTTTTGTTTGCTCGTGGAAGGCGTGTGAAATCGGAGACTGACCGTGTCTTGTCTCGAAACGCAAACAGCATCTTCATTTCATTTTCTTTGCACAGCGGGGGAGTGGGGGGGGGGTAAGCGGGGGGGTGAGGTGAGGTGGTGAGGTAGGAGGGGGGCAAAACAAGGAAAAAATTGACCTTCCTCCCTCCCTCTGTCCTTCTTTCCTTCCTTCCTCCCTTCATTCTTTTATCCTTCCTCCATCCCTCTTTCTTACTTTTCTTCCTTTTGTCCTTACTTCCTTCCTTCCTCCCTCTGTCCTTCTTTCCTTCCCTCCCCCTTTCTTACTTTCCTTCCTTCCTCCCTCCCTCTTTCTTACTTTTCTTCCTTCTGTCCTTCCGTCCTTCCTTCCTCCCTTCCTCCCTCTGTCCTTCTTTCCTTCCTTCCTCCCTCCCCTTTCTTACTTTCCATCCTTCTGTCCTTACTTCCTTCCTTCCTCCCTTCCTCCCTCTGTCCTTCTTTCCTTCCTTCCTCCCTTCATTCTTTTATCCTTCCTCCATCCCTCTTTCTTACTTTTCTTACTTTTGTCCTTACTTCCTTCCTTCCTCCCTCTGTCCTTCTTTCCTTCCCTCCCCCTTTCTTACTTTCCTTCCTTCCTCCCTCCCTCTTTCTTACTTTTCTTCCTTCTGTCCTTCCGTCCTTCCTTCCTCCCTTCCTCCCTCTGTCCTTCTTTCCTTCCTTCCTCCCTCCTCTTTCTTACTTTTCTTCCTTCTGTCCTTCCGTCCTTCCTTCCTCCCTTCCTCCCTTCATTCTTTTTTCCCTCCTTCCTCCCTTCATTCTTTTTTCCTTCCTCCATCCCTCTTTCTTACTTTCCTTCCTTCCTCCCTCTCTCTTTCTTACTTTCCTTCCTCCCTCCCTCTTTCTTACTTTCCTTCCTTCCTTCCTCCCTTCCTTCTTTCCTTTGTCGTAGCGACGCCATCGTTGTCCTTTCGAAGTTCTGCATCGAGGGAACGTGTTGCTTGGGTGTGTGTGTGTGTGTGTGTGTGTGTCTGTCTGTGTGTGTCTGTGTGTGTCTGTGTGTGTGTGTGTGTGTGTGTGTGTCTGTGTCTGTGTGTGTGTGTGTGTGTGTCTGTGTGTGTGTGGTTTCAGAGGAGTCTCTGTATCCTGTTTATCTTCAGGTCACAGTAGCATGTAGCATGTAGCATTGTGCTATGTGCTCTAATAACAGAAAACACCTTGCTGTTCATTATTAATAAATAAAGCAACTGCCGGAGGAACTGACGCTTTGACCGGACCAATCACAGCCCTTGCGGTCCGCGTTGCTGTGACGTGTAGTTAGGATTTTTTGTAGGTGCACGTCAGGCTATGTCGTAGGGGTCTACGTCGACGCAGAGAGCTCTATGTAGGTACGCCGTAGGTACAACGTAGAAGTATAAATCAGCCTTTAGGAGGGAGGGTAGGTGAAATGAGGATAAAACTGACCTGCATCTTATTAGAATTGTTAAAAAAAAAGGGAAGACGATGAGGCTTCAATCACAAATGTTTCTTAATTTATTCAAAATTATGCACAAAACAACAAAACCCTTCATCTGAATCATGAAATGTGAGAAGAGCACTGCTTTTAAAAAAAACCTTGTGAATCATGACCTTCCTTGCAGCCGTGTGTGTGTGTGTGTGTGTGTGTGTGTGTGTGTGTGTGTGTGTGTGTGTGTGTGTGTAGTCATTGTTCAGAGCAGTGGATATATATATATGTGTGTGTGTGTGTGTGTGTGTGTGTAGTCATTGTTCAGAGCAGTGGGTATATATATATGTGTGTGTGTGTGTGTGTGTGTGTGTATTGATGGAAACTCTGTATTTGCTGTGTCATGGTTGTTCATTAGAGCAGAATTAGACCATGATCACATCGGTATGGAGCTCCAATTTGTGGTCAGCATAGATTTAACTATTACTTCTGAACATTGTGCAAATAAGACAGTAAGGAAGGAAGGAAAGGAGGGAAGGAGGGAGGAAGGACAGAAGTGAGGAAGAAGTAAGGAAAGGAGGAAGGAAGGAAGGAAGAATTAAGGAAAGGAGGGAGGAAGGAAGGAAGGAAGGAAGGGAGGAAAGGAGGGAGGAAGGGAGGAAGAATTAAGGAAAGGAAGGAGGAAGAAAGGAAGGGAGGAAGAATTAAGGAAAGGATTGAGGAAGAAAGGAAGGAAGAAGGAAGGAAAGGAGGGAGGAAGGACAGAAGTGAGGAAGAAGTAAGGAAAGGAGGGAGGAAGAAGGAAGGAAGGAAGGAAAGGAGGGAGGGATGGAGATAGGACAGAAGTGAGGAAGAAGTAAGGAAAGGAAGGAAGGGAGGAAGAAGGAAGGAATGGAGGGAGGAATTAGGAAGGAAAGGAGGGAGGAAGAAAGAAAGAAGGAAGGAAGGAAGGGAGTGTGTGTGTGTGTGTGTGTGTGTGTATAGTCATTGTTCAGAGCAGTGGGTATATATATGTGTGTGTGTGTGTGTGTGTGTGTGTGTGTGTATTGATGGAAAGTCTTTATTTGCTGTGTCATGGCCGTTCATTAGAGCAGAATTAGACCATGATCACATCGGTATGGAGCTCCAGTTTGTGGTCAGCATAGATTTAACTATTACTTCTGAACATTGTGAGAATAAGACAGTAAGGAAGGAAAGGAGGGAGGGAGGGAGGGAAGAAGGACAGAAGTGAGGAAGAAGTAAGGAAAGGAGGGAAGAAGGAAGGAAAGAATGAAGGAAGGAAAGGAGGGAGGAAGAAGGAAGGAAAGGAGGGAGGAAGGAAGGAAGTAAAGGAGGGAAGAAGGAAGGAAAGGAGGAAGGAAGGAAGGGAGGAAGAAGGAAGGAAAGGAGGGAGGGAGGACGGAAGGAAGGGAAGGTAGGGAGGGAGGACGGAAGGGAAGGAGGGAGAAAGAAAGGAAAGGAAGGGAGGAAGAAGGAAGGAAGGAAAGGAGGGAGGGATGGAGGAAGGACAGAAGTGAGGAAGAAGTAAGGAAAGGAAGGAAGGGAGGAAGAAGGAAGGGAAGGAGGGAGGAAGGCAGGAAGGGAGTGTGTGTGTGTGTCTGTGTGTGTAGTCATTGTTCAGAGCAGTGGATATATATATGTGTGTGTGTGTGTGTGTGTGTGTAGTCATTGTTCAGAGCAGTGGATATATATATATGTGTGTGTGTGTGTGTGTGTGTGTGTAGTCATTGTTCAGAGCAGTGGATATATATATATGTGTGTGTGTGTGTATTGATGGAAAGTCTTTATTTGCTGTGTCATGGCCGTTCATTAGAGCAGAATTAGACCATGATCACATCGGTATGGAGCTCCAATTTGTGGTCAGCATAGATTTAACTATTACTTCTGAACATTGTGAACATTGTGAACATTGTGAACATTGTGAACATTGTGAGAATAAGACATCAAATTGAATCCACACTAAAGCTGTTCAGACTTTCTGGTTGGTGGTTCGATGGAGTATAATCAGAGGCCTGCGCTGCATTACAAGGAACATCTTATTGTCAGGAAACATTCCAGCATGGGTTTTCCTTTTCTTTTCTTTTTTCTTATTTTTTTTTTTAAAGGGATTTTAAAATATTTATTGTGTTGGGATTTGAGCAGTAGGCATGTTATACTGTCCTGTTCCATTACTGCTGTTTCCCTTTCAGTTAGGAACATAAACTCTAACAGACTTTACTAATTGGGGCATTTTTTTAGACTCTGTCGGTTGTAAATCTGTCAACTTTTGTGCATAGTTAATGTTTTTTAAAGGCATTCTTTACTGTGTTAGTTGCTTAACTTTATTGACATGCAGTGTTACAAATAGCATGTAATATTTGAGTTCAAATTTTAATGCAAATATGTCACATTTTCAATAATACGTTAGTGCTATTCCCCTCCGAGTCCGTGGTGGCATGTTATCAACATCCGGGGTCTGTAGGTTAACATACTAACCTCTGATCTGGATGATGTCATTTCCGAACATCTCTACCACAGCCCGGTTTATCACTGAGTGGAAATCCTCCAGTGTTGTGATCCAGACGTTTATTGACACATCCAGACGCGTATCTCCTGGCCACCACGGGCTCGGAGGGGAATAGCACTAACGTATCTTAACTAAATATTGGTGAAATTAACTAGTTTGGCGGCAGATAATGTGTTATATAGAGGCTGCGCTTCGGTGCCCCGCGTACTCACATGATACGGATATACGCAGCAACACTGGAGCTAACGACTCCAAACTACTCCAAATGACACCAAAGTTGTCTGGGTGAGTAAATGATCGTATTTTATGCTAGAAATAAGGTCCAGGTTGTAAAAAACGGTAATTATCCTTTATCATGTAGTGTTACAGATATAGTGCAAAAGTTTAAATGCAATGTAAATGCTACATGTTAAAAATTAATTGTTTTAAATTTAAAGTAAAGACATTGTATTCTACATCCCTCCTAGTGATTTTACAACTCTAAAATGTAAAAATGGGTCAGATTTGACCGTGAGCAGTATGTAAAGGTTGTTTTTGTGCATAGTTAATGTCTAACAGGCTTTATTAACAGTTTTAATTGCTTAACCTTTTTGACATGGAGTGAGAAAAATTGCAATATATCACATCTGTATAATGTAGCATTCAAGTTTTTCATTTCATTTCATTTTACATCCCTACTTCATGAATACTGACTTCAATCTGTTGCTATCCTCACATATAAAACTACTATGAATGCTGACAGACACATTTTTTAACAATCTTATGACCATTCCACCAGAAGGAAGGAAATGAGGAAGGAAGGAAGAAGGAAGGAAAGGAGGGAGGAAGGAAGGAAAGGAAGGAGGAAGGAAGGAAGAAGGAAGGAAATGAGGGAGGTAGGAAAGCAGGGACGGAAGGAAGAAGGAAGGAAAGGAGGGAGGAAGGAAGAAGGAAGGAAGGAAAGGAGGGAGGAAGAAGGAAGGAGGAAGAAGGAAGGAAATGAGGAAGGAAAGGAAGGAGGGAGGGAGAAGGAAGGAAGGAAAGGAGGGAGGAAGGACAGAAAGGAGGGAGGAAGGAAGGAAGGAAAGGAGGAAGAAGGAAGGAAAGGAGGGAGGGAGGAAGAAGGAAGGAAAGGGAGGAAGGAAAGGAGGGAGGGAGGAAGAAGGAAGGAAAGGAGAGGGGAAGGAAAGGGAGGAAGGAAAGGAGAGAGAAAGGAAAGGAGGGAGGGAGGAAGAAGGAAGGAAAGGAGAGAGAAAGGAAGTTTTTATGCAAATGATTAAAGACATTTCATTTACATCCCTACTTCATGAATACTGACTTCAATCTGTTTCTATCCTCACATATAAAACTACTATGAATGCTGCCAGACACATTTTTCCATTTCCTTCACCTTGACCACTAATGATCCAACTACCAACAACCACTTCTGGCTTTAAATTTTCATCCATCTCACTCCATCTCCATCTATTAGTTTTTTCTTCCCAGTGAGCATTACGGCCTCACAGGGCCGCTGGCGAGACTGTCGGCTCTTAGTCACGGTTATGAAGCAAAGTGACCACAGGAAGTCAGCAAGAGAGGATCTTTGACTTTGACTTGGTCTCAACGGTCAATTTAAAATGTTACTTTTTCATAGTTTCATACATTTAACCCTCCTGTTGTCCTCAAGTCAAGGAAGGAAGGGAGGAAGGAAGGAAGGAAAGGAGGGAGGAAGGAGGAAGAAAGGAAAGGAGGGAGGAAGGAGGGAGGAAGGAAGTAAAGGAGGGAGGAAGGAAGGAAGGAAAGGAGGGAGGAAGGAAGGAAGGGAGGAGGGAGGAAGGAAGGAAGTGAAGGAAAGGAGGGAGGGAGGAAGAATTAAGGAGAGGAAGGAAGGAAAGGAGGGAGGAAGAAGTAAGGAAAGGGGGAAGGAAGAAGGAAGGAAAGGAGGGAGGAAGGAAGGAAGGGAGGGAGGAAGAAGGAGGGAAGGAAGGAAGGAAAGGACGCAGGGAGGAAGGAGGGAAAGGAGGGAGGAAGGAAGGAAGGGAGGAAGGAGGAAGGAAAGCAGGGAGGAAGGAAGAAGGAAGGAAAGGAGGGAGGGAGGAAGAAGGAAGGAAAGGAGAGAGAAAGGAAGGAAGAATTAAGAAAGGAAGGAAAGGAGGGAGGGAGGAAGGAAGGAATGAAGGAAAGGAGGGAGGAAGAAGGAAGGAAAGGAGGGAGGAAGAAAGGAAGGAAAGAAGGGAGAGAGACATGTTGAAGAAAAAACAAACAAACAGATATGGAGAGCGGCTGCTGAGGATGGATGAATATGTTTGTCTCGTAGTGGGTATTAACGTTTAAATGCATCTGTGTGTGTGTGCTTGTGTGCATCCAGGTGCATTGTGGGTAAGTCTCGACTGATAAACATCCTCTCAAGGGAAGCAGGTCGAGGTGGCATTTATCTAAGGGGACTCTTTTTGTTCTTGAAATGTCCCCGGTGCTTTCAATAATTCAGCAGGCAGTCCTTTTCTTCTCTTTTACTTCCGCTTGACACCACGCCAACATTTACCACCTCGGGGATAAATATCTGTTTGCCTTCACGCCCCCGGGAGACGCAAACCCAGGAGTCACACATCAATGAGATGTTATGTGCGAGGATGTTGTGTGTTTACTCTGTGTCATTATATCTGCTGCTTCTCTCTGCTTTTACTAAACTTCTGTGTACAGGTGTCTGAGTGAGTCCTCATGAATCATTCCTGCTTTTTCACTCAGGATTATATATGAGTGCTGGAGAGGAAGTAGTTATATGTAACAAAATAAATGTAAGTGTAAAGTGATAATATTGAACACTGAAGGAAGGGAGGGAGGAAGGAAGGAAGGAAAGAAGGAGGAGGGAGGGAGGAAGGAAGGAAGGATGGACAAATGGAGGGAAGGAAGGGAGAAAGGAAGGAAGGAGGGGAGGGAGGACAGAAGGAAGGGAGGAAGGAAGGACAGATGAAAGGAAGGAAGGAAAGAAGGTAGGAAGGAAGGAAGGGAGGAAGGAAGGAGAGTAGCTAGTTATATGTAACAGTGTGATGTCATTTAATAACAAAATAAATGGAAGTAATCCATTACAGTGATAATATTGAACACTGAAGGAAGGAAGGAAGGAAAGAAGGACGGAAGGGAGGGAGGAATGAAGGACAGATGGAAGGGAGGAAGGAGGGAGGGAGGAATGAAGGGAGGAAGGAAGGACAGAAAGAACGAAGGGAGGGAGGAAGGATGGAAGGAAGGAAAGAAAGTAGGAAGGGAGGAGGAAGGAAGGAAGAAAGGGCAGATAGAAGGAAGGAAGGAAGGAAGGACAGAAGGGAGGGAGGGAGGAAGGAAAGAAGAAAGGAAGGAAGGAAGGAGGGAACAGTCGGTGTCAATTTGACCCGGGAGGACGACAGGAAGGTTAAGAAAAGAAAGACAGAGCCCTTAGGACATTTTTTCATATATTTTATCCCTAAATTGATTAATCTTCTTCTCTAAACTGTTGAAAACTTTTTTTTTAAAAGTCCCTACTTCCTGTCTGGCTATGATACATACTGTGAATTATATGTATGTGTTTAGTGTTGGTGTCTCATGGCTTCCTGTTGAACAATAGAAGTAATTGAAAGAGTTTTAGAGACTTTTTGTTTTATTGATGTTCCAGTTGAATAAAGCCATTAAAATGTCAGTGAGGAATTGTGTGGGGAAAGAACAATGAGCTGTCCTTCTTTCCTTCCTCCCTTCCTCTTTTCCTTTCTCCCTCCTTTCTTCCTTTCTTCTTTCCTCCCTCCCTTCCTTCCTTCCTCCCTCCTTTCCTTCCTTCCTTCCTCCCTCCCTCCCTCCCTTCCTTCCCCCTTCCTTCCCCCTTCCTTCCTCCCTCCCTCCCTCCCTCCCTTCCTTCCCCCTTCCTTCTTTCCTCCCCATTACCTTCCTTCTTCCCTCTGTCCTTCTTTCCTTCCTCCCTTCCTCTTTTCCTTTCTCCCTTCCTCTTTTCCTTTCTCCCTCCCTCCTTCCTTTCTTCTTTCCTTCCTCCCTCCTACCTTCCTTCCTTCCTTCTTTCCTCTTCCCTTCCATAAGGAAGGAAAATGCTTCACATACAGAGAAGCATTTGTATAACATGGGTTTTGAAAAGTAAACCTCATTATATGTACTTTTTGTTTTATTGATGTTCCAGTTGAATGAAGCCATTAAAATGTCAGTGAGGAATTGTGTGGGGAAAGAACAATGAGCTAAGTAAAGAGAGAGAGGGGGGGTGGGGGGGGGGGGGGGGTAGGATTCACATGTGATGTCTTTAAAAACCAGAATTGGCATGTGTTCCTTCCTCACGTTGGTATTTTTTTAACATCACAAACTTTTCAGCACAGATTCGTACCAGTCACCATTAATGACACATTCTGGTCCAGACAGGCTTAAAGTGCACTAAAGTCTTCTTGTCTGTCTTCTTGTCTACCACTGTGTGTTTCTGAGGTCTGTGTAGTCAGCCGCAAGCAAATCACATCACTGATACACCACACACACACACACACACCTTTGATTCCATCTCTGAAAAACACAGTATTCTGTTATTATTATATTTTATTTTTTTCGAGCTTTTAATTAGTGTGAAGGGAGACGGGGATGAGTCAAGCTGACAAAGAGACGAGACAGAGACAGAGACGGAGACGGAGCTGAGATGAATATTTTGATGAGTTATGTATCGTATGACCAAATTAGCTCAGAGGGATTGAAATGAAGTCCTAGAAGAATCTGGATATTCATCTTATAAGCAGGAAATTGTGGCTCCTATTGTAGCATAAGTTTCAGATTGTTTTTGGGAGATGCTTTAAACTCCTAAAAGATGAACGGATGTAGAGCAGGTTTCATGTAGAGATGTAGAGATGTAGAGATGTAGAGATGTAGAGCAGGTTTCATGTAGAGATGTAGAGATGTAGAGATGTAGAGATGTAGAGATGTAGAGCAGGTTTCATGTAGAGATGTAGAGATGTAGAGATGTAGAGATGTAGAGATGTAGAGATGTAGAGGTTTAGAGGTACAGGAAGAGAAGCACAGGAAGCTTTTAAAACTGTTATACTGTTTTTATCTTTTATCTGTTGGATAAAGAACAGAAATGATCCATTTACTGGTGTTTAATAAAGGAAGAAGGTCATATATACAGCAATCTGGGCTGGGAAGGTGTAATAGGTTACAGATTACTAGTTAATCTATTTAAATAAGTATTAAGTAATGTAACTATTTTGAGTACTTCATCAAAGTAATGTAACTAATTGAATTTGATGACTTCTAATTTTCTAACCAATGTTATCAGCTGGGTAAATGTTCCCTCCTTCCTTCCTTCCTTCCTTCCTTCCTTCCTTCCTCTCTCCTTTCCTTCCTTCCTTCCTTCCTTCCTTCCTTCCTCTCTCCTTTCCTTCCTTCCTTCCTTCCTTCCTCTCTCCTTTCCCTCCTTCCTTCCTTTCTTCCTTGCGTCCTTCCTTCCTCTATTACTTGCTTCCTTCCATCCATCCATCTGTCCTTCCTTCCCTCTTTCTTTCCTTCCTCCTTCCTTCCTTCCTCCCTTCATCCATCCTTCCTCCCTCCTTTCCTTCCTTCCTTCCTTCCTCTCTCCTTTCCTTCCTTCCTTCCTTACCTAAAGCCCTAAAATAATTTACAGCATAAAATCAATATACAGAAAAGATAAAAAATAAAATGTGTGGATGTGTATGACAACATGTAAACTTAACCCTCCTGTTGTCCTCAAGTCAGGGAAGGAAGGGAGGAAGGAAGGAAGGAAGAAGGAAGGAAAGGAGGAAGGAAGGGAGGAAAGGAAGGAAAAATTGGAGGGAGGGAGGGAGGGAGGGAGGGAGGGAGGAAGGAAGGAAGGAGGAAAGAAGAAATGAGGAAGGAAGGAAAGAAGGACAGAGGAAAGAAGGAAGGTAATGGGGAAGAAAGAAGGAAGGAATGAAGGAGGGAAGGAAAGAATGAGGATGGAAGGAAGGAAGGGAGGAGGGAAGGAAAGAAGGAACAGTCAAAACAGACAGGGTCAATTTGACCCGGGAGGACGACACGAAGGTTAAACATAAATATAGTATTTTCCTGGAAGTAGGGAAATTTTAAAAGTTTTCCACAGTTTTAGAGAAGAAGATTAATCAAGTTAGGGCTAAAATATATGAAATATATATATATATATATGTCCTACGGGTGCTAGCTTTACTGTCATTGAAGCGGTCATTATTACTGGCACACCAAATATTATCTGATGCTGCCAACATCATATAAGGGTCACACACACACACACACACACTCACTCCATCAGTTTAATACATCCACCATCTATTTCCACTGGGATGAAGCTCCATTGTTTCAAAGTCATTTGGGGGAGAGATGTCACATTGAGCTTCAAGCTACACACACACACACACACACACACACACACAACACACACACACACACACACACACACACACACACACACACACACACACACACACACACAACCAACAGACCAATTTTTTTCTTTGCTCCCCTGATCATCCACACATTGAATGACCCAGGTGGGATTTGTGTGGAGGGGAAAAAAGAAAGAAGCCCACCTGTCCCCCCCCCCCCCCCCCCCCCCCCCCCAAAGTCAACGGACAAGACAGAGTGATTTGGCTCTCACTCTCATTTCCCCCAAGGCCACAGTGTGTGTATATGTGTTTGTGTTCTCCAGGGTAATCAGACTCTGTGTTCAAAAGGATATGGGCTCCCGGAGGGGTCAGAGGGGGCCTACCTGACGACCGCGTTTATCATCAGCCGAGAAGTGGAGAGGAAAAGGTCATGTGTAACCATCTCTGATGTTGTTCAAAATCAATCTCGGGAGTCGGCTGCACCCGCAGACCAAAATAGAGACTGATTGTTTGGTTTTTGTTGTGCAGCTGTGTGTCATTGCTTGTATGGCTGTTGATTTGTTTTTGCCATGAGATTGATATCTGAAAGCACTTTTCTCTCTATGGCGGCTGTGTAGCGGGAGATGCTGTGTGGGTTTGGAGTTTTAAATTTCTGGTTCAAAGCTCCATCAAGTTAATAGGCTTTTTTTTTTTTTTTTTTTTTTTGAGCTCCTGGTATATCTTTAGAGTAGCTACATATCATATTCCTCCTCATTACCTTCCTTCTTTCCTCTGTCCTTCTTTCCTTACTTCCTCCCTTCCGCTTTTCTTTTCTCCCTCCCTTTCTCCCTCCATCCTCCCTTCCTTCCTTCCTCCTTTCTCCTTTCCTTCCTCCCTCCTTTCCTTCCTTCCTTCCGCCCTCCCTCCCTCCTTCCTTCCTTCCTCCCTTCCTTCTTTCCTCCTCATTACCTTCCTTCTTTCCTCCTCATTACCTTCCTTCTTTCCTCTGTCTTTCTTTCCTTCCTTCCTCCCTTCCTCTTTTCTTTTCTCCCTCCCTTTCTCCCTCATCCTCCCTTCCTCCCTCCTTTCCCTCCTTCCATCCTCCCTTCCTTCCTTCCTCCTTTCCTTCCTCCTTCCTTTCCTTCCTCCCTCCTTTCCTTCCTTCCTTCCTCCCTCCTTTCCTTCCTTCCTTCCGCCCTCCCTCCCTCCTTTCCCTCCTTTCTTCCTCCCTCCCTCCCTCCCTCCTTTCCTTCCTTCTTCCTCCCTTCCTTCCTTCCTCCCTCCCTCCCTCCCTCCTTTCCTTCCTTCCTTCCTCCCTCCCTCCCTCCCTCCCTCCCTCCCTCCTTTTCTTCCTTCCTTCCTTCCTCCCTTCCATCCTTTCTCCCTCCATCCTCCCTCCATGTGTGAATGAGAAATTAGAGGAAACTACAGTAGTGTCTCCAAACAGCTACAGGTACCTAAGATATTCCTTTATTAGTCTCACAATGAGGACATTTACAATACTGCAGCAGTAAAGTAGACAGTAAAAAAGCAATAATAATAGTAATGAGAAATACAGTGAATAATAAAATTATGTATAAAAGTAAATAAGTAATATTGATGATGAGTACCTGTGTTGAGGTTGTTATTGTACAGGTTTAAAGTATAAATATCTATATTGCACAGTTGAACTGAAAGGAGAAGAAGTAGACCTAAATTACTGATATTACACAGTAGTGGAGATAATAAACATAGCATTATCAGTAAACTGCAAATATCCTTGCCTGCACTTGTATGAAGGATCATCTCATCCACATTCAAGAAGAAAAAGAAAGCAGGGAAGAGATAATAAGAGAAAATCATGAGAAATAAGCAAAGTTTAAAGTTTTACATGCTAAATTATGAGATACAGATTTAGACCTAGTTAAAACTTTACCTTTTTCCTCATGATTTTATTAGTTTCTTAATTATCGCTGAAGCCCCACCCCCTACCAAGTGTCACCTGTCAATCAAAGTCACCACCTCTACCAGAAACATGGACGCTACGTCTGAGAGCTTTCTGTTGCTAGCTCAGTGGCTAGCTCGGCGGCTAACTCAGCTAACTGGCTAACTGTAGACGGTAGTATCTATCTATCTATCTATCTATCTATCTAGGAGAGTGGGGTATCTATGTTAGAGTAGCTATTCTGCCAGTAATATGAGCTACTGAGGATCCAACTAAAAAAACTAAAGCTTGTGTCTCATAATTCGTAATTTTCAGTCTCATTTTATTTTTAATCCAGCAGAAATGTGGCCTCCATACTTCTGTGTTGTTTCTTGCCAAAGGCTCTAACAGGGGTGATGTGAGTTTTTCCTATCCCTGTCCTTGTTTCTGGACAGTGATGTAGTATATATCACAGAAAATACAGCGTTAAAAAGAAAATTAGAAGCAAGGAGCCACTTCATTATGGCCATGGAGTTACGTGCCATCACATAACAACAAATCATTTATATAAAATCACTTCAACAAAACTTGAAGTAGGAAAGAGCTTCTTCTCCTTCTTCTCCTTTCGGCCCTTGTTCCATGACTCGGTGTCTTTAATGACGAGACGCTCTTAAGGAGTCCGGTCGGTCAATTAGCGTTCCTCTGATGTCACCTCCTTTACAGATGAGCCTCTCTCCGAGTAAGACCTCCAAAATAAACAGCTGCGTAATCTCATTTAGCAGCACCTGGGCCATGGCAGAGCCCGAGTGAAGTCATTAAAGGTGCCTGTTCACTCTGCGGTGGACAGATTCAAATGGAGATGAATCAACAACACCCTCAAATGTGTGTTTCAAGTACAGCCAAAGCAATTAATCCCACATTACACCATACATGTATTTAACTCAAGAACTGTGAAATATGTTTTTACCTCCTTACTTTGTACCAATGGTGGAATACATGTGTTTTGAGGACATTACGAAATAGTGTAAACCAGTTGGAGGGCATGAAAAGCAGCTAATGTAGGTAGACAGCCTCCTTTTTACAATACAGAACAGGTCTTTTAATATGTTAAAGTCTGTGTAAAGTAAGAATAAATATGTGTTCTGAGTTTGACATACCACAGAAAAGTGTGTTGTTAACCACCCTGCCAAATTTCAATGATTAAAAAAATCGCCAAATATATGAAATTAGGCTTCAAAGTTGTGTAAAAATCAGCCTCTTTCTCTGCTCCCAAACGCTGAAGCCCCGCCCCCTACCAAGTGTCACCTGTCAATCAAAGTCACCACCTCTACCAGAAACATGGACGCTACGTCTGAGAGCTTTCTGCTGCTAGCTCGCCGGCTAGCTCGGCAGCTAACTAAGCTAACTGGCTAACTGTAGACTGTAGTAGTGTGTGCTGAATGTATTTCTACCTCTACAGCAGCAGGGGCGGGTTTATGCTAATCACTAAATCCTGAACACAGAAATCTTGAAACACAGTTTGTGAAGCCTAGCTCCACAATTCAAATCTAAATGGTTGAAATGCTTTTTTAGATTTATGACCTATTTAATGGGCTTACTAACTATTATTTATGGAGCACATCAAACATGAAGATGAGTGGCTCTATTTCTGCTGTACTCTCGCTTCTTCACTACTACTACTGATCTTCTAACCCTAACCCTAACCCTAACATCGCGTGATCGAGATCCCGCGAGATTTCGACAGTGTTTACAGCTTTAGCAGTAGCAGCAGAGAGTAAAACCCCTTAACAGCAGGACATTGAATTTTAAGAGAGAGAGAGCATGAATGATTAATCGTAGCCTGCTGGTTAAGATGCATGTCACACACCTCCAATGTCCACAGTTCGATTCTGCAGCAGACCTTTGTTCCATGTCGTTCTTCAATTGCTATCTCTTTGTTTCCTATATCATCTCTCTACTGTTGCTATGTAATAAAAGCATGATATATATTCTTAAAAAACAAATACTAATCATAGATGACTAGTTCAGGTATCAGTCAACCAAGATTGAGTAAGTTAGTCTCACGGTTCTGCAGCAGACCTTTTATTTGTTGCATGTCAATCCCCATCTCTCTATCTCCTTGTTTCCTGTCATCTCTCTACTGTTGCTATCTGGTAAAGGTATAATATACTAAAGTTAACATGAATAATAATGAAGAAAGTGTGACTAAACAGTGATTGATTGAACTAGTTTCGGTGTCAGTCAACCAAGACTGAGCAGTTGAGGGTCTCAAGGTTGAGATGTAGTTGATAAAAGTGTGAAATGGAGAGGAATAGTATGCATTTTCAGTTTCTGTTACAAGAATAAAAGAAGATGCTGGTTAAAATGCATGCAACACAACTGCAATGTCCACAGTTGGGTTCTGCAGCAGACCTTTTATTTGTTGCATGTCATTCCCCATCTCTCTCTCTCCTTGTTTCCTATCATCTCTCTACTGTTGCTATCTGATAAAGGAATAATATACTAAAGTTAACATGAATAATAATGAAGAAAGTGTGACTAAACATTGATTGATTGAACTAGTTCGGATGTCAGTCAACCAAGATCGAGCAGATTAGAGTCTAAAGGTTGAGATGTTGTTGATGAAAGTGTGAAATGGAGAGGAATAGTATGCCTTTCAGTTTCTGTTACAAGAATAAAAGAAGATGCTGGTTTAAAATGCATGCAATACAACTGCAGTGTCCACAGTTGGATTCTGCAGCAGACCTTTTATTTGTTGCATGTCATTCCCCATCTCTCTCTCCTTGTTTCCTGTCATCTCTCTACTGTTGCTACCTGGTAAAGGAATAATGTACCATAATGTAATGTATGACTAATAATGAAAGAAGTGTGACTAAACATTGATTGATTGAACTAGTTCGGATGTCAGTCAACCAAGATCGAGCAGATTAGAGTCTAAAGGTTGAGATGTTGTTGATGAAAGTGTGAAATGGAGAGGAATAGTATGCCTTTCAGTTTCTGTTACAAGAATAAAAGAAGATGCTGGTTTAAAATGCATGCAATACAACTGCAGTGTCCACAGTTGGATTCTGCAGCAGACCTTTTATTTGTTGCATGTCATTCCCAAATCTCTCTCTCCTTGTTTCCTGTCATTTCTCTACTGTTGCTGTCTGGTAAAGGCATAATATACCAAAGTTAACATGAATAATAATGTTACTAATCATTGATTGATTGAACTAGTTTGGGTGTCAACCAAGACTGAGTGGTTGAGGGTCTCGAGGTTTGGATGTTGTTGCCAAAAGTATGAATAGTATGTTAAGTAATTTATATTTTCTTACATGTGTGAGGAGGATTCAAACATTTCAGTTCATGTTACAAGAATAAAAGAAAATGCTGGTTAAAATGCATGAAATACAACTGCAACATCAACAGTTTGATTCTGCAGCAGGTAACCCTAACCCTAACCCTAACGGGCTGATTAGAGTCTCAAGATTGAGATGTTGAAGTATGAAATGGGAGATAGAAACATATGGTATGTAAATAGTATGCAATGTAATTCAAATTTCAGTTTTTGTTACAAGAATAAAAGAAGATGCTGGTTAAGATGCATGCAACACAACTGCAATGTCAACAGTTTGATTCTGCAGCAGACCTTTGTTCCATGTCTTCTCTCTACTGTATCTGGTAAAAGCATGATATAACCAACATTCATATTAATAATAATAAAACAGTTACTAATCATTCAAAACCAGTTTGGATGATAGTCAACCAAGATTGAGCTGACTCAAGATTGAGATATTGTTGCCAAAAGCATGAAATAGGAGATAGAAATGTTATGTAAATAGTATGCAATGCAATTCAAAATTCAGTTTATATTACAAGAAAAGCAAAAAAAAAGCTGGACTGGCCTGATGAATATCTACAAACATCTAAACCTTCTGGGTCTACATCAGAGGTGTCAAACTCATCTTCATTCAAGGGTCACATACAGACCAATTTGATCTGATGTGGGCCGGATTACTAAAAAGATGAAGGGAAGGAAGGAAATAAAAAGGGAAGGAAGGAAGGAAGGAAGGAAGGAAGGAAGGAAGGAAGGAAGGAAGGAAAGACAGATGGAAGAAAGGACAGAAGGAAGGAAGGAAGGAAGGAAGGAAAGACAGATGGAAGAAAGGACAGAAGGAAGGAAGAAAGGACAGAAGGAAGAAAGGAAGGATGGAAGATAGGGAGGAAGGACAGACGGAAGGAAGGACAGAAGGAAGGAAGGAAGGAAAGACAAGCAAAAGGAAGGAGGAAAGAAAGGTAGGAAAGACAGATGAAAGAAAGGAAGGAAGGAAGCAAGGAAGGACAGAAGGAAGAAAGTAAGGAAGCAAGGAAGGACAGAAGGAAGAAAGTAAGGAAGGATGGAAGGACAGAAGGAAGAAAGTAAGGAAGGATGGAAGGACAGATGGAAGGTAGGAAAAGAACACAGGAAGGAAAGTGGGCCGGATTGCACCCCTTGGCAGGCCGGTCCTGGCCCACGGGCCGCATGTTTGACATCCCTGGTCTACATGGATGAACATGGATTATTTTTATACTTTTTTGGAGATACAATTAAATCAAAACCAATAAACAAGTAGATATTCTGTGCTAGGAATGTACTGTGTGGTTCCTCATACCACCAGTTGAGACGATGTCGAATCTCTCCATATCCTCTCCCAAGAATAAACCTACCAGAAATCCACTGCCTCTACAACTGGGAGGTAATCAACACCAATGCTTCTGTCCCTATTGAATTTTTCATGTGGCGCGTTGAGCAACCACAAAGCCCCGTTTTTCACAGGAGTCGTAAAAAATCCTGCAGATTGACTTCCACAGTCAGCACGGCACTGTACCGCTGTCTGCTGGGGCGAAATTAGCGCTTAGACTCCTGTCAGCGCTATTCATCCCGATGGCTCATCCGTCACCAGATGCTAACGCTAACAGCAGGCAGGTCACTGTGCCGATCGTCCTCTAAAGAACAGAAGGCTGCACTCGGTCATTAAGGTGATAGATTTGCTCTCTCCACCTCTTTCTGCCTTATTTCTCCTTTTTTTCCCTCTTCACCCTCATCTGTCAATCTGTTACTCTCAGCAGATTCCTTCTCCTTCTCTATTCTTCTTCTCCTCCTCTCATTGCCACTCATTCTTTTTCTGCCCTTCAGTATGTCTCTGTTGGTGCTTTTGTTTACGAGCCAGAGCAGCAGACAGCCCAATGGCATCCCATCCTAATTATCTATCAGCTGGATTGAAGGCATTTATCATATGTATAATTAAAGAAAACAGAGGGAAAGGACTTACCTGTGACCCTCTGGGAGCCAAAGGTGACATCATTAGCCCTCGTTCAGAGGCCCGAGGCTGGGCGAGGAGGCAGAGGAGGAGCGAGGGGCTCGTCTCTGAGTGGACAGAGTCATTAAACTGAGCTTTCATTCATTATGAATGAGCTGTAAGGCTGTCTGTTCCAGCCTGTAATTCCAGACTCTCTTTGAAGTGAAAGAAAAGGGGAGAGAGAATGAGAACGGAGACGGAGGGGAGACTGAGAGACAACTGAGGAACAGAGGAAAGGAGACAGAGAGAGAGAGAGATGAGGGGAGGAAATGAGGAATGAGCTTGAGAAAGAAACACTTTCCCTCCTCTACACCTTTTTGTGTCAGTGATCTCTTTCTTCCTCAGTTGGCTTTGTTGAGCTGCTGATCTTTTTGGACCCTTGTTCTTGTCATCTTCCTTTTTTTTTCTTTTTTTTTTTACCCTTTGTTTTGTTAGAAATAGATATTAGATGCATTGCAACAGACATTAATTCGGCCCCCTCAAACATTAAATAAGGTCTCAAATGTGTAGATTCTTTGAATGTAGTGCAACCACCATTATTTGTCTTATGCTCCTTATGCTTGAGGGCAGCTGAAAATGTGTTGTATACACTAATTCCTTATTTTTTCCATTTTTAAAAGGACATTAGTCAAACGCTCAACAGAAAATGTGTATCAGCTGCACAAAAAACGTATATTATTCTCATTTTGTATATTCTGGATCACATTAGGATGAGTCGTCAAATTTCTGGCTAAAAAAAAAACATTTTTTAAAGGTGTTTTTTCTTCCCTGAAATGCAAAGATGGGTCAAATTAGACCCTGAACAGTATGTAAGGGTTAAACATAGCAGTCATTACAATAGGTTGCTTTGAGCCTTTGATTACTTTTGCATGATTTGCACAGAAACCAGGTGGGGAGGCCAACACGGAAGTAACTTAGAACTGCATTCTATCAAAAGGCCACCAGGGGGCGACCGTCTCTATACAAGTCAATGGAGAATTCACCAACTTCTCACTTGATTTCTAACCTCAGTAAACGTTTTCAAAATGTGTTTATGGTCTCAATCGCTAGTTTAAAGCCTTCTTCAATGCAGTATGATGTTCATTTGGGACATTTTGGCCTCCCTGATTTTATATGTGACGATAAAGCAGGGTATGCATTAGGGCGTGGCTACGTCCTGATTGACAGGTTGATTGACCAATGTCCTCCAGATCCAGCCCTCGCAACCATAGCAACCTCCCCGCTCCGCCCATGGCTCCGCCTCATGCCCATATAAGTAGAATCTGTGTTTTTATTTTTCCCAGCATGCACCTGAATTTTTCAAGATGGCGCTGCCTAGATTAGAAGCTAAACTAACAGCAGTCCACAAACCAATGGGTGACGTCACGGATGTTACGTCCATTTCTTTTATACAGTCTATGATAGAAACCCATGTATTGTGTGTATGTTAGCAGGCTCACATTAGCATTAGGTTACTGTTGTGCCTTAAAATAGAGATTAGTATGGTCATTTTACAAGGAGAGTAATTTTTAGGGCTATTAATTCACATCATTTTAAAAACCTATCATGGTGATGTTTTGCTCTGCTGAAATGTAGCGTTTATTTTATTGGCTCATGAGTCATTTTCTTTTCTGTGTGACAAGTTCAGCCAATCACAACAACATGGCGGCTCCAACACAAACATTAGAAACATTAGTATTAGGCGTCGACTAAAGATTATTTTCATTGATTTTCTTGGTCGTTTGGACTTAAAAACTGTCAGAAAATGTTAAAAATATATCGATGATTGTTTCCCGAAGCCAAAGATGATGTCATTAAATGTCTGGTTTTATTCCAACTAACAGTCAAAAACCCAAAGAAATGAACTTAACTGTCATAGAGGACTAAAGAAACTACAAAATATCCACAATCAACAAGCTGGAATCAGTGAATTTTGGCTTTTTGTTTTCTTAAATAGGTCTCAAAAGTGATTATCAAAATAGTTGGCGATTCATTTTCTGATGATCAGCTTCTCAATCACTCGTCTAATCGCTGCAGCTGCAAATGAATCGTGCACCAGCCAATGCTCTGTGATAAGGGCCATAAGAAACAATAATTGTGTCATTTAGACGTTTGTAAGATGTCAAGAGTTCACACTGGTTCACATGCAGCTTCATAACGATAAGAGGCTGTTAAGATTTCAGTCAACAGCTGTTTGAAGGTAGCAGTTTATTCTTCAGTATGAGATCAGATGCAGCCTTGTTAAAGTGAGTGTTGGCTACTCTCTGGCTGTGTTCAAAACCGCATACTACATACTACTGTACTACATACTTCTATATTACATACTTCTATACTACATACTACATACTTCTATATTACATACTTCTATACTACATACTACATACTTCTATACTACACACTAAAGGACCAGATAGTAAGCAGACCGTTTACACTGTAGTAAACTACACGATTACCCACATTGCATTTGGTTCCTACCCGAGGCTGAAGCTGATTTCATTTTAGCTCTAACTCTGTAAATAAACCACTTTATCCACATTTCTAACCTTTTTAGGAAGAAAGTAAAGTAGCCCTTTAGATCCACAATGTGATGCTAATTTGTCCAAATAACACCTGTTTAAAGTTTTGTTCCTGAGAATTCGGAGCCACTCAAATTAGCCGTAGCGAGTAACGCACTTCCTGTCATTTTCACAAAATAAAACACCCGTTGCCTTTTATTATTAAGAAAACCATAACGATAGAATTGGTGCTTTTATTTTGAAAACGGGGAGCGAACATACCCTCGCTGTAGCTAACTTGAAACTACTGGTTTATTTCAGAAGTTGCATTGCATCTTGGGTAATTTGAGTGTGAGTAGTAGCGTTGCATCTTGGGTAATGTGAGTGTGAGTAGTAGCGTTGCATCTTGGGTAATGTGAGTGTGAGTAGTCAGCTCTTGATGCATACTCTGCATTTCTGGAGAATCTAGTAAACCATCCAGGAACTTCTCACATACTCTAAATCACATACTACACAGTTAAACACACTACATACTTCACATGACGTCAGAGTTAGTACGAGTAGTAGGGAAGGATGAGGTTTAGAACAGACTCATAATGTGTCTATTGTCTCAGCAGCTATTGATTAACCCTCCTGTTGTCCTCAGGCCAAGGAAGGACGGAAGGAAGGAAGGGAGGGAGGGAAGGAGGGAGGAAAAGAGGAAGGAAGTAAGGAGAGAAGGAAGGAAAGCAGGAAGGGAAGAGCCTAGGAATAAAAGAAGGAGAGGAGTAAGGAAGGAAGGAAGAAAGGAGTAAGAAGGGAGGAAAAGAGGAAGGAAGTATGGAGAGAAGGAAGGAAAGCAGGAAGGGAGGAGCCTCGATATGGAGGAAGTGAGGAAGGAAGGAAAGGAGGAAGGTAGGAAGGAGCAAAGAAAGAGGGAAGGAGGGTTAGAATGAAAGAAAAATGAAAGAAAGAGGGCCTCTCACCTCTTTTATTGACACCAAGTTATCTTTGCCATCATGTTAGTAGTAGTTGTTTGCTATAATGGACATGGCTGATAGGAGAGAGAGTGGCTTTTCTCGAATGGAGGAGCGGAGGATTACATCTCAAAAAAAAAAAAAAAAAAAAAAAAAACATATTCAAAGTGGCTCCCCATCATCTCTGGTGTGAAAGAAGGGTTTAAATTCAGGTCAGTGTAGATGTACTCTCAACACCTTTGATGTGACAATTTTTGCAGCAGACTTTTTTTTTTTTTTTTTGCACTTTTGTGTCATTTATTTGAAATGTGCTCTACAGTACGTTCCCATTTATATTCCTCTCGACTCCCACTTGCCTTTTTCTCCCTCTCTCCCCCCCTCTCTTTTTGCTATTTCATCCTTTCTTTATCTTCAATCTTCAATCTCTTCATTTCTTTTCTGTTTTTCTTCATTTCTCATAATGAAAGCGCTGAGAGAGAGAGAGAGAGAGAGAGAGAGAGAGAGAGAGAGAGAGAGAGAGAGAGAGAGAGAGAGAGAGAGAGAGAGAGAGAGAGAGAGAGAGAGAGAGAGAGAGAGAGATGAGAGAGAGAGAGAGAGAGAGAGAGAGAGAGAGAGGAGAGAGAGAGAGAGAAAGAGAGATATACGCCAAAGCCTTTTGAAAGCAGGCACTAGCTGTGAATTATGGGCACATTTACTCACTTTAGGACTGTTTAGTGGGCAGGCTGCATAAGGCTGATGTACAGTAAATAAGACGAATGAGCAATCATAGGCGTTTGCACCGGCTCGGGGAGAAAATGCTCAAAACTAAGTTTGCCTCTCATAAAACCTTCACAGTGTGTTCGCTCACAATGCCTCTCAAGTAAGTGTCTTTGTGTTTCTGTTATGTCTGAGTGTGTACAAGTAGCTTCAGCAAGGGACAATATTTTCTATCTACTGTGTTTTGTTACAGGCGGGGGAGTTC
The DNA here is from genome assembly GCF_027409825.1 of Scomber japonicus. Classification (NCBI taxonomy): domain Eukaryota; kingdom Metazoa; phylum Chordata; class Actinopteri; order Scombriformes; family Scombridae; genus Scomber; species Scomber japonicus. Next base: position 3,550,081 of record NC_070588.1, on the reverse strand, counting down.
TGTCCTCTGAAATGAGGCCAACGTGGAAGTAACTTAGAGCTGCATTCTATCAAAGGCCACCAGGGGCGACCGTCTCTATACAAGTCAATGGAGAATTCACCAACTTCTCACTTGATTTCTAACCTCAGTAACGTTTTCAAAATGTGTTTATGGTCTCAATCGCTAGTTTAAAGCCTTCTTCAATGCAGTATGATGTTCATTTGGGACATTTTGGCCTCCCTGATTTTATATGTGACGATAAAGCAGGGTATGCATTAGGGCGTGGCTACGTCCTGATTGACAGGTTGATTGACCAATGTCCTTGAGATCCAGCCCTTGCATCCATAGCAACCACCCCGCTCCGCCCATGACCTCGCCTCATGCCCATATAAGTAGAATCCGTGTTTTTATTTTTCCCAGCATGCACTTGAAATTTTCAAGATGGCGCTGCCTAGATTAGAAACTATTGGCTTCTGAGCAGCAGTCCACAAACCAATGGGTGACGTCACGGATGTTACGTCCATTTCTTTTATACAGTCTATGGTTTTGTTCCAGTTTTGCCCTCTTCAGTTCTTTGCAGCTGTGGTGGTTGTTGGTTGCTGAGATACAAGCCAAACAACACAGACATTACACACAAGCAATAAAGCATGTGTGATAATCAATTGTTGTTTTTTCCGTCGCACATTTGTCATTTTAATGAGCAGTCGGGATGCTGCTGGTGGTGGAAGTCGTCAAATAACACAACAACCGTGACATTACCATCTCACACACACACACACACACACACACATACACACACACACACACACACTTCCACTATATATAAACCTCATTAGAGAAATACCTTTTGACCTAATGTGCATCTCACTCCTTTTCATCTTAATGAGTAGGTTGCCAAGAAGCTTTTAAAAATGTGACTCTATTTGAATGAAACATGCAAAATATATAAAGAAGGATTTTATTTTTTTTTATTTTTTTTGCTTTTACTTTGAAAAACCACTGACTTGTATCATGTTTTTACAGGGTCTTTAAATTGTGGAGGGAATTTAACCACTGTTGATGTTAAGTCATAATCTGAGGGGATGATAATTATAATGCTGTGTTTATGTATTAGGGCTTCTTCTTCTTCTTCTTCTTCTCAGTTCACTTACCATAACTAATGTTCAACCACACACACACACACACACACACACACACAAACAGGAACTTCTCTCTTTCTATCAGTCCTTTTTTCTTTCTTTTTTCCCCCTCCCTTGATAGTTTCATTTGTGCTGATGCAAGCACAAAAAAAAAAGAAGCAACAGTCGTCATGGCCCAGTGAGAGCACCACAGAAGAAGAGGTAATCCCCATTAGGAGATGACAGCATTTAAACCCAAACAGACACAAGAGCACCCAAATCTCTCCGCCTTAATGAACCGACGCAGCACTTTCAGCTTTGCAATTATTCTCATCTTTTCCATCCTCACATTCAAGCATTCCTTCAATTTGCCTTTTTTTTTTTTTTTACCTGCATCCTTATACAGCTGTTTACTCCCTATCTGCCTATTAGCTAGCATAACCTTTGACCTCTCCTCTCCAGCATTTTGTTGACAAACCATGATTTATTCATTGTGGCATTGGATTTAGAATAGCATGGGTATTTATTTGAGGCCAATTATTGCAGATATAGGACTTGATGTTATGGATGATGTCGACATGTGCTCACATCTGACATTTTGACATGGTTGCTAGGTGTTTCTTGTTATAGATTCTTCAGCATCTCGGTGGGTTGTCTCACCTTTTTTTTTTTTTTTTGCTTTTGATGCAGAGTCAACTTTCACATGTAATATAATGCAACACGTACAAGCTCACACATTATGACCTTATGAGTGACTCCTACTTACATAAAATGCAGAGTAGAAGGTTTGCTGCCCTGTAACTGACCCTTCCTCTGATTTCCTTCTTACTAGGAGAACATGCAGTGTGTTCTTTTGCCAACAACACTTTTTTTTTTTATGTGTGTGTGTGTGTGTGTGTGTGTGTGTGTGTGTGTGTGTAATAACGTCCTCCAGTCTCGCTCTGTTTTCTTCTTGTCTCAGTATATTTATCAAATGTCATAAAGCAGCAGGGTTGAACTGTTTGAACTGGTGTCTGTTTGCATCCACGTTGGCTTCATATGCAATCACAGCACCTCTAAAATGACCTCTTTGTGTTTTAATCTGATTAAACCTCATGTTGTCCTCGAGTCAAGGAAGGAAGGGAGGGAGGGAAGGAGGGAGGGAGGGAAGGAGGAAGGAAAAGAGGGAGGAAGAAAGGAAAAAGGTAAGAAAGAAGGGAGGGAGGAAGGAAGGAATAAGGTAAGAAAGGAGGGAAGGAAGAAGGGAGGAAAGGAGGGAGGAAGGACGGAAGGGAGAAAGAAGGAAGGAAAAGAGGGAGGAAGGAAGAAGGAAGGAAGAAGGTATGAAATGATGGAGGAAGAAGGAAGGAAAGGAGGGAGGGAGGAAGGAAGGAAGGGACGAAGATGGAAGGAAGGGAGGAAGGTAGGATGGAAGGAAGGGAGGAAGGTAGGAAGAAGGAAGGAAAGGAGGGAGGAAGAAGGAAGGGAAAGATGGAGGAAGGAAAGGAGAGAGGGAGGAAGAAGGAAGGAAAGGAGGGAGGGAAGAAGGAATGGAGGAAGAAGGATGGAAAGGAATGAAGGATGGAAAGAAGCAAGGAAGGGAGGAAGGAAAGAAGGAAGGGAGGGAGGAAAGAAGGAACAGTCAAAAGACGGGGTCAATTTGACCCGGGAGGACGACAGGAAGTTTAAAGCAAAAAAATGATGAAACCCTTCAGAATAAAAGCCCTAGTCAGTTATACAACTATATATATATATATAAATGACTTCATGTGCATATATAGTGTGGCTGCTTACTGTATGTGATATTCCATGTATGTGCAGCATGTGCATGAGCAGAGCCGCCGCCGCAGCCTTCCTCCCTGTCAGCATGCGTTACTCTGGTGCTCCATCCGTCCTGATGTGGTAAATCAATCCCACACACAACATCCGGCGAGTGAATCAAACTGTTCCCAAGGTATGGTTAACTCATTCACTCTGAAAAAAAGGATAGTGTTTCCTGTGATCGTGCTCTGAGATCTCCCAAACCCTCGTCCGTCCCAGTTTGAAAGCCACCCCCCCCCCCACACACACACACACACCCTACCCTCCCCTCTTGTTCCGACAGATCTCCTTCCATCAGATTTAAAGATTACTCGTATCCTGGTTCAGCCTCTTCTTGGCACCATCAGCATGTGCCACTAAGAACCAGCTGTGTCAGACTAGATCAATGACATCGGCCTGTGTATCGTGATAGTGCGGCTTTTATTCACTACATGCTTGATTTCTTCTTCTTCTCCTTTTTTTTTTGTCGTGCAGTGTGCATTGTGAGGGGAATACATGCTTCTTCTTTTACTTATTTTAAGTAATGTAAGCAGCTACATTCTATATGCACATGAAGTCATACAGGCTTTTATTCTGAAGGGTATCATCAGTTTTTTGTATTTAACCTTTGTGTCGTCCTCCCGGGTCAAATTGACCCCGTCTGTTTTGACTGTTCCTTCTTTCCTTCCTCATTTTCTCCCTTCTTCCTTCCCTCCTTCCTTCCCTCCTTTCCTTCCTTCCTCCCTCCCTCCTTTCCTTCCTTCTCCCTCCTTTCCTTCTTTCTTCCTCACTTCCTCCCTCATTTCCTTCTTTCCTTCTTCCTTCCCCCCTCATTTCCTTCCTTCTTCCTCCCTTCCTCCCTCTTTTCCTTCCTTCCTTCCTCCCTTCCTCCCTCCTTTCCTTCCTTCTTCCTCCTTTTCTCACCCCTACCTTCATCTGTCCTTCTTTACTTCCTTCCTTCATTCCCTCCTTCCTTCCTCCCTTCTTCCCTCCTTTGCTTCCTTCCTCCGTCCTTTCCTTCCTTCTTCCTTCCTTCCTCCCTCCTTTCCTTCCTTCCTTTTTCCTCCCTTCCTTCCTCCTTTCCTTCCTTCTTCCTTCCTTCCTCCTTTCCTTCCTTCTTCCTTCCTTCCTCCCTCCTTTCCTTCCTTCCTTCTTCCTCCCTTCCTTCCTCCTTTCCTTCCTTCTTCCTTCCTTCCTCCTTTCCTTCCTCCCTTCCTCCTTCCTTCTTCCTCCCTCCTTTCCTTCCTTCTTCCTCCTTTCCTTCCTCCTTCCTTCCTCGAGGACAACAGGAAAGTTAATCTGAATTCTTAACAGTTAAATTATATTTTCTGAACATTTTATTTCCTCATCATAAAAGTTTTAACAACAATACATATTAAATGTCGACCTCGATGTGTTTAAGAGTTAAAATATAAAAAATAGTCTGAATTCTTAAGATGACTGTAAACTCTCTCTGTGCTCGGCCTTTTTCTGAACTTTACCGAAACGAAGCCAACGTTCACACCTACTTCCTGCAGCAGCGACTGGCCAGCTGTGTGAAGGTGAGAGAGGCTTCAGGGGTCCTAACTCTCCTTTCCCAACTATGTATTTCTCTTTTCATGTGAAGAGCCGAGTGCAGCAGAGATGTCATTCGTATGAGTCGTATCTCCACCAGGATGTGTTGCCCTTATTAACCCTCCTGTTGTCCTTGAGTCCCCCTTTCTGTCCTTCCTCCCTCCTTCCTTCCTTCATTACCTCCTCCTTTCCTTCCTTATTTCTCCCTTCCTTCTTTCCCCCTTTCTTTCCTTCATCCCTCCCTCCTTTCCTTCCTTCCTTCCTTCTTCCCCTCCTTCCTTCTTCCTCCTTTGCTTCCCTCCTTCCTTTCCTTCCTTCTTTCCTTTCTTCCTCCCTCCCTCCTTCCTTTCCTTCCTTCTTTCCTTTCATCCTTCATTACCACCACCTTTCCTTCCTTCCCCCTTCTTTTCCTTCCTTCCTCCCTCCCTTCCTTCTTCCCTCCCTCCTATATTTTGGATTTTATGAGTCGTATCTCCACCAGGAAGTGTTGCCCTTATTAACCGTCCTGTTGTCCTTGAGTCAGGAAGGGGGGAAGAAGGAAGGAAGGAAAGGAGGGAAGGAATGAAGGAGGAGAGGAAGGAAGGGAGGAAAGGAAAGATTGAAGGGAGGAAGGAAAGGAAGAAAAGAAGGAAGAATGGATGGGAGGAGGCAAGGAGGGAGGATGGGAGGAGAGAAGGAGAAAGAAAGGAAGGAAAGGAGGAAGGAAGAAAGGGAGGAAAGGAAAGAAGGAAGGGAGGAAGGAAATGAGAGAGGTAGGAAGGGAGGAAAGGAAAGGAAAGAAGGAGGAGAGGAAGGAAGGGAGGAAAGGAAAGATTGAAGGGAGGAAGGAAAGGAAGAAAGGAAGGAAGAATGGATGGGAGGAGGCAAGGAGGGAGGATGGGAGGAGAGAAGGAAGAAAGAAAGGAAGGAAAGGAGGAAGGAAGAAAGGGAGGAAAGGAAAGAAGGAAGGGAGGAAGGAAATGAGAGAGGTAGGAAGGGAGGAAAGGAAAGGAAAGAAGAAAGGAAGGAAGGGAGGAAGGAAGGAAGGAAGGAAGGAAGAAAGGAAGGAAGGGAGGTAAGAAGGAAGGAAGGAAGGAACAGTCAAAACAGATTGGGTCAGTTTGACCCGGGAGGACGACAGGAGGGTTAAAGAGTCTGTATCTCCTGGTGCACGTTGCCTGTTTAAGGGTTAAATAATATCACACCCCCCCCCCCCCCCCGAGCTTTTTACTTTCCCTTTGGAACGACTATAAACACATCTGATGTCTGATATGGTCCAACAACACGTCCACGTCGTAAAATGAGCTTTAGTGTTTGTTTCATGACTCTTTGATCAGATGTTTTCTGATTTTAATTCATGTAAAGATTATTTTAAAATGAATATCTAAGTAGTTTGAGGGTCTTAGGTCAAAATATATTTTACTAAGGCATCATTATCACTGATTTCTCATTAAAATACTCACTTATAAATAAATAAAATGTGTAATTTGTTTAATGTGTAAGTTTTCAATTATAGAATATAAAGTGTTGGTTCATGACTCTTATTTTGAAATCAATGCTTTAGGTAGTTTGAGGGTCAGAGGTCAAAATATATTCTACTAAGGCATCATTATCCCTGATTTTTCATTAAAATCCTCACAAATATCATAGAATATATAAGTGTTGGTTCATGACTCTTATTTTGAAATCAATGCTTTAAGTAGTTTGAGTTTCAGGGGTCACAATATATTCTACTAAGGCATCATTATCCCTGATTTTTCATTAAAATACTCACAAAAAAATTAATAAAATGTATAATTTGGAAATAAACCACAATATTTAAGTTTTAAATCATAGTATATGTATCCAGTGTTAGTTCATGACTCTTATTTTGAAATTAGTTTGAGGGTCAGAGGTCAAAATATATTATATATAGGCATTATTATCACTGATTTCTCATTAAAATACTCACAAAAAAATGAATAAAATGTATCTGTAAGTTTTCAGTCATGGAATATGAAGTGTTGGTTCATGACTCTTATTTTGAAATCAATGTTTTAGGTAGTTTGAGGGTCAGAGGTCAAAATATATTCTACTAAGGCATCATTATCCCTGATTTTTCATTAAAATACTCAAATTATTAAAATGTGTAATTTCTAAATAAACCACAATGTATAAGATCATGACTCTTATTTTGAAATCCATGCTTTAGGTAGTTTGATGCTCAGATGCCTACATAGGCATCATTATCCCAGATTTTTCATTAAAATACTTATAAATAAATAAATAGAATAATCAAAAATACACATATTGAACATACTGGAATCCATTTGTAAATAAACCACCATGTGTAAGTTGACCAAAATGGTATCTGCAGCCGTGCCGATGTACTCTAAGTTATTCTTCTTACAGACTGAAACATCTGCCTCAAAGCATAATGTGTATAAACCATGACAACATGTACACACAAATACACACACACATATACACACACACATTTATACACAACATGTTTATTTATTCCATTTCTGAAGTGAGCATGTAATTGGAAGGGCACAGGAGTGGTGATGCTCAATTAGCCTGGTGTGTGTGTGTGTGTGTATGTGTGTGTGTGTGTGTGTGTGTGTGTGTGTGGGGTGTGTGTGTGTGTGTGTGTGTGTGTGTCAGGTTGAATTGAGTGACGAGGCACGGTGACCACCTCTCATCAGCTGACAGAGAAGAAGTACACACAGAATCAGTGACGACTCTGTTGCATATAAATAATCAAATTAAGGGAATATATCATGCATGGTGTGTGTGTGTGTGTCATGCATGGTGAGTGTGTGTGTGTGTGTGTGTGTGTGTGTGTGTGTGTGTGTGTGTGTGTGTGTGTGTGTGTGTGTGTGTGTGTGTCATGCATGGTAAGTGTGTGTGTGTGTGTGTGTGTGTGTGTGTGTGTGTGTGTCCACCTGACTAAGTGCATCAATTTACCTAAAAGTGACTGTAAACCTGTGTGAGAAAGGTTTTCTGATTGTTGTTCTTCTCTCCTTCCTTCCTTCTTTCCTTCCTTCCTTCCTTCCTTCCTTCCTTCCTTCCTTCTTTTCTCCCTTCCTTCCTTCCTTCTTTCCTCCCTTTGTCCCTTCCTTCCTTCTTTCCTCCCTTCCTTCGTTCTCTCTTTCCTTCCTTCCTTCCTCTCTTCATCCCTTCCTTCCTTCCTTCCTTCCTTCATTCCTTTCCTCTCTCCCTTCCTTCTTTCCTCCCTCCCCCCTTCTCTATTTCTTCCCTCCCTTCCTTCTTTCCTCCCTTCCTTCCTTCTGTTGTTCCCTCCTTCCTTCCTTCCTTCCTTCTGTTGTTCCCTCCCTCCTTCCTTCCTTCCTTCCTTCCTTCCTCCCTCCTTGTCTCTTTCTTCCCTCCCTTTCTTCCTTCCTTCATTCTGTCCTTCCTTCTTTCCTCCCTTCCTTCCTTCTGTTCTTCCTTCCTCTCTCCCTTCCTTCTTTCCTCCCTCCCTTTTTCTCTCTTTCTTCCCTCCTCTCTTTCCTCTGTCCTTCTTTCTTTTCTTCCTCCCTTCCTCTTTTCCTCCTACCTCCTCCATCCTCCCTCCCTCCCTCCTTTCCTCCCTTCCTCCTCTCCTTCCTCCCTTCCCTCCTCTCCTCCCTTCCTTCCTCCTTTCCTTCCTTCTTCCTTCCCTTCCTTCCTTGACTTGAGCACAACAGAAGGGTTACAGTAAATATGCTAATACATTTCAAACAGCTCACGCCCAAAGACAGAATCTCTCAGCACCTGCCTGATGAGAAACCACAGCAGACCACAAACTACAACACCAAAACACTAGCAGCTGCTTAATATATCTACACTTGTCTCTAAAGTATTTTATCATACAAATACCTTTAAAAAAAAAATCTCCTCACTGATAAAACGGCACAGCTTTTAACTTAGAAAAGAAAAATTAAAACAGCACCTTAAAATGTGACTCACCAGTTTGTCTTGTTGTACAGTAAGAGGCACGAAAGATAAAAAAGAGCTCCGAAACTATTTATCATGAAATGCTCCAAAACTGCATTAGCATTAAATCCACAAATAGCAATATCAACAATTTCTCACATACAGCATCCACAAAGAATATCTATATTTATAAATCTTTACTAAAAGGTTTAAAGCAGGGGTGTCAAACTCATTTTTGTTCAAGGGCCACATACAGACCAAATTTGATCTCATGTGGACCGGACCATTAAAAAGATGGAAGGAAGGAAGGAAGGGAAGGAAGGAATGAAAAGGGATTAGGAAGGAAAGGAAGAAAGGAAAAGAACACAAGGAAGGAAGGAAAGATGGAAGGAAACAAGGATAGAAAGAAGGGAAAAGTGATAGGAATGAAAGACAAAAGGAAGGAAGGAAAGATGGAAGGAAACAAGGATAGAAAGAAGGGAAAAGTGATAGGAATGAAAGACAAAAGGAAGGAAGGAAGGAAGGGGATTGGGAAGGAAAGGAAGAAAGGAAAAGAAGACAAGGAAGGAAGGAAGGAAGGAAAAGGGATTAGGAAGGAAAGGAAGAAAGGAAAAGAAGTAAGAAAGGGAGGAAGGAAAGAAGGACAGATGACAAATCGCTAGTTTAAAGCCTTCTTCAATGCAGTATGATGTTCATTTGGGACATTTTGGCCTCCCTGATTTTATATGTGACGATAAAGCAGGGTATGCATTAGGGCGGGGCTACGTCCTGATTGACAGGTTGATTGACCAATGTCCTTGAGATCCAGCCCTTGCAACCAATCGCAGCCTCCCCGCTTGGCCGTTGGCCCCGCCCATACATCCGTCCATGACTCCGCCTCATGCCCATATAAGTAGAATCCGTGTTTTTATTTTTCCCAGCATGCACCTGAAATTTTCAAGATGGCGCTGCCCAGATTAGAAACTATTGGCTTCCGAGCAGCAGTCCACAAACCAATGGGTGACGTCACGGTTGTTACGTCCATTTCTTTTATACAGTCTATGGTAAAGACCCTATTTGTACTACTGTAGAAGTTTGATAAGAATCCAGGCATTATTAGTGGGAGATACACTCATGGTCCCGTTAGCGCCTGTGCTAAGACATTCGGATGATGGCTCTGACTCCACTAATTTGCGACCAAGGGGAAAAAAAGGGCCGAGGGGGTGTTTAGATAGACGTAATGGTGCATATAATGTTAGGTCGAAATTACACCAAAGCGCTTTAATTTTGATACTTTCCTGGGGGGTTTTCTCACCTGTCCTTCACAAGACTAGCTCAGTGTTATAGGAGTATAATCCTGAATCAGTAGGGGGCAAAAAAAGTTTAAGAAACAATAATCTGGAGTTAATATTTCAGGAGTAACCGGAGGGTCGTCTGAAGAGAAGATGAGACACAATACTTTTTATCACCTTCAGGAGCAGACTGTCAGGAGCAAAAGAAAGTACCTCAGTTAATGTTGCATAACATAGCAGGAAATTACTGTCAATCTAACCCTTGGTTACACTCAGAATATGAACTCTGAACAGCTGATTATTGTTTTCAGGAAGCAAATACAAGGTGTAGCATCCCCAGAAAGATGATGGTCGGACTCTTTTATTTATTAGAGTCCATTCCACACTGTAAGAGCTGAGTGAAACACACAATAAACAATTAATTGAAATAAAGCTTTACAGGGATACTTCTGTCAAACCATGAAATAAAACTTTAATCACATTCGTACTCCAACTGAGGTGCTAAATCCTTGCTAGTGTGGACATCTTCTTCACTGTAGATCAGAGGTCTCTCATTTTCATTCAAGGGCCACATACAGTCCAATTTGATCTGATGTGGGCCGGACCATTAAAAAGATGGAAGGAAGGAAGGAAGGAAGGAAGGAAGGAAGGAAGGAAGGAAAAGAAGGAAGAGTAGACAGGAAGAAAAGATGGAAGGAAGACAGGACAGGTGGAAGGGAAGGAAGGAAGGAAGGAAGGGAAGATGGAGGGAAGACAGGATAGGTGGAAGGAAGGAAGGAAAAGAAGACATAAAGGAAAGATGGAAGGAAGGAAGGAACAAAGAAAGAAAAGGAGGAAGGAAGGATGAAAGGCAGGAAGGAAGGAAGGAAGAAAGGAAGGAAAAGAAGACAGAAAGAAAAAGGAGGAAGGAAAGATGGAAGGAAGGAATTAAGTAACAAAGAATGAAAAGAAGGAAGGAAAAGAAGACAGGAAATGGGTCGGGGCAGACCCCTCGGTGGGCCGGTTCTGGCCCACGGGCCGCATGTTTGACACCCCTGCCGTAGATGTCTGTTGTGAGCAGCAAAACTACTTAAGACAATTCTTTATGCAATTTAAGAGCAAATATGTCATCATAAAACAACTGCAAGTGCATTTAACACTCCTTCCTGTGACCAATATGTCTGGACTTCCACTAATGGAGTTTCCAAAATAAAAGCTCAATTTTCAAAATAAAATCTCCTCTGTGTTTTACATGCAAACAAGGAAAAAACATATCATTGTAATAAACTTAAGCATATGCAAATGTGTGCAGGGCTTAGAAATACAAAATAAGACAGGGTCATTTACACAAAGTAAACCGAAGAAGGTCTTTTTGGGGAATCCCGCAAGATAAAGCAGCAGCAGGTGCATCAATCTAATACAGTTATTGGAGGGATGCTGTCTGAGAGGTAGAGAAAGATGGATACCCACCCACAAGTCTCTGTTTTTATGTCAGCTATGATTGATAGTGTCAGAAGCTCCATCAAATCCATCAATACCTCATCAATACAAACTCTCTCTCTGTGATCATCCATTTTCCACAAACCCTTACAGATAAGACAGGTTTTTAAAAGCTCTGTAGATTTAACAGGGATTAGATTCAACCTCATTTATTTATGTTTAAAAAAAGGGCTACAGCTTGTTGAGAATACTCAGGGACATGGCCAGATTTCAAAAAGTTATTAATGACAGAGGCCAAGCCAGAACCGGTAGATTCAAGGACGTCTTTAAATATAGACATTGGTAAAATGTCAAGGGGACTCTGGGAGGGTTTTTAATGCTCACCGTCACCATCAGATGAGAGCTGCATTGTAAAGTGAAAAGAGTTTTAAGACAACTTCAATGGACAGAAGCAGTAAAAAGACCTTAAAGGCCGTGTAAAGTGAATTCAGACATTTTCTTCTAAACACATTAAATAGGTCATAAATGTATTTCTAAAAAAGGTGTAAAAAGCATTTCAACCATTTAGATTTGAATTGTGGAGCTAGGCTTCACAAACTGTGTTTCAACATTTCTGTGTTCAGGATTTAGTGATTAGCATAAACCCGCCCCTGCTGCTGTAGAGGTAGAAATACATTCAGCACACACTACTACTACTACAGTCTACAGTTAGCCAGTTAGTTGAGTTAGCCGCTGAGTTAGCCACCGAGTTAGCCGCCGAGCTAGCAGCCGAGTTAGCCGCCGAGTTAGCCACCAAGCTAGCAGCTGAGCTAGCAGCAGAAAGCTCTCAGACGTAGCGTCCATGTTTCTGGTAGAGGTGGTGACTTTGATTGACAGGTAACACTTGGTAGGGGGCGGGGCTTCAGCGTTTGGGAGCAGAGAAAGAGGCTGATTTTTACACAACTTTGAAGCTTAATTTCATATATTTGGCGATTTTTTTAATCATTCAAATTTGGCAGGGTGGTTAACAACACACTTTTCTGTGGTATGTCAAACTCAGAACACATATTTATTCTTACTTTACACGGACTTTAAGGTACTGTAAAATATTTAAGACGGTCAACATCTGTACAGCTGCAGGTTTTTTTCAAGTGAAGAAGTGGTCATGCAATCTTTCTATCCTTCTTTCTCCACCCATTCTAACATATCCTTTATTCGTCCCATGATTGTCACATGATGCAACCTCCCATTTCCTAATTAAAGCTCAAGCTACCTACTAAGGTTGCACAGTTCTTTGTGTGCTGTACTGCGGCTACATCACAGTAAGAATGACTAAAAGACATGACTGAAGATATTTGAGCTGCTAAGCCACCACTGGTGAAAAAACATGCTGCTTGTCAAGAAGCACCCTACACAATGTCAAAAAACTCCAACACACACACACACACATTCACATGCCCGGACACACGTGCAATACTTGTAAAGCCGCATATTAGCAAGTTTCCCCTTTCCATAAGCCTGTTGGGGCCTTCAGAGTCCACGGATGGTCACATATTCCACACATGGTTTTCCCATCAGTCCTACCCTCCTCTCCATCTCCTCTTCTTCTAATCTTTCCAACAATGGTGGCTAAAGACAAAGCATTCTTCCGACTAGACCAGACTAGACTAGACGCTGTCCCATCTGCTGTTCATGGTGTGGGGATGGGGATTGGGGGGGTGTTGACTGGTTTTTGTCTCCATGGATTCATTCACCGGAAAAAACTCACATAGGACAAGAGGACTGTAGGAACATCTACCCCCTATCTCCACCCCAAGCATCTGGATTACTGTAACTGCCACAGCCATGCACACATGTTCAGAGTTAGGTCTCAATATGTCTGGCGGCTGACTCTAAATGAATGGTGTACGAGGCTGTGTCATAAAGGATTACAGTGAAGTAGAGGAGCGATGCAGTGGGGCTATGAGACTCCAGGTGCAATTGCATGGGCCAGAAAGGGTTGAAGAGGTTGCTTTAAAAATGTAATTTGTCACAGACTACCTGGTTAAAACTCTGTAATCTGCAATATGATATAGTACAATGGGATGCAGCTTTACTTGTCCCCTCAGGTTCAGTTATTTTAAGGGGAATTCATGGCTGCACACAGCATTTGCACGGTTATTTGGTCAGGCAGCATGTGTCTCAAGTTTCAAGAATAACAACTGTTCACTTTTGACAGTCGCAGATTGAAATTATATGATGAGAGTTAGACAGATTTCAGTGGCCCGAGAGTTGAAAATGCGAGGTTAAATTTGGGCAGGCACCAAAGAGAGATTGAGGTCTATTTTAACCAAGCATAGGTCACCCCCCAACTAATTTTAGAATCTGCTAGTTCTGCCAGATTCGCTATTGTTTGACGTTCAGGATAAAAGGGAGGGGAGTGACACCTGATTTATTGCCCATTCAATTCAATCTGGCTTTCTGTGTTGGACACTATTTCTGGCATGTCAGTTATTTGGTAGTCTATCAAAAGATTGGTTATTTAGGATGGAGGAACAGACATATTTGCTTCATTTTTTTTTGTGTGGTCTTCATAAAATGTATAAAACAGTTGGAATAGTTTTCTTTCTTTCTCTTAATTCATCCAAATTTATGTTGTTAAAATTATAGAGAAGACTTTCCAGATTCCAAGAAGAGATTGCGAAGCTGCTAGATGTTGACAGATAACTTCTAACATTTTTGAATTTGTTGGGGTTTTTTGACCTAATTGCCATGTTTGAATGACAGCATCTTATTTCTTATTGTTTTATAGCTCTGTTGTTAACGTTAGTGATGTGAGACTGTGCTGTGAAAGAACTAAACTACAATTGATCCCAGACCACATACAAGCATTTACCTTCAGTTTTAAGTTGCATGTTCTCCATCATCCATTACTAATTTGTCTTGGCACCTTAAAACAGGTCTTTGAACTCACCGCCCAATCAGCAGGTAGCATCTGCACCTTATAAAAACCCATCACACCCACTGTTCAGCTCATTTTTTATTCTCTCAGCCACCACTGAAGACCAACCACTGCTCTTAGTTATTCCTGCTACTCCCCAGTGTCACAGAAAACGACTTCATCGTGCAAAGGCTTGTGCCATCTGTCACTACTGTCACTTGACAACCAAAGAGGAAAAGCAATATATTGGGTTGACGGCACCAGGGGGGCCACCAAGGCACAAATCCTACTCCGTCTGGCTCCTGATCCCCCCCCCCCCCCCTCATGAGTAGCAGGAGTAGTGAAGGCAGTCCACAGAGTCTTCCTTTGTGACGGCAATGATTCACCAACACTCAGAGGATGACTGGCAGCGTCTCTGATGAGGAAGTCCAAGTCATCATTTAAAGTAAGAACAGCCAACCAACCCTCTTTGAGTTAGCTCCCTTCTTTTAAGCCATGGGTGTCAAAGTCATTTTCATTCAAGGGCCACATGTTGCCCAATTTAATCTCATGCTGGCCAGATTATTAAAGAGAAGGAAGGAAGGAAGGAAGGAAGGATGGAAGAAAAAGAAGACAGACACATGCTGAGTTTAATACCAGAGCAGTAAGCATGCTGTTCCCCACTTATATTTGCAGGTACCGTGTGGTATCTCTACGATTTAGCCGTATCTCTACAATCCCGCCGCATTACATATGTATGAGGACAGGCTTTACATATGTAGATGGAAGGAAGGAAGGAAGGAAGGAAGGAAGGATGGATGGATGGATGGATGGATGGAAGGAAGGAAGGAAGGATGGATGGAAGGAAGAAAGGGAGGAAGGACAGATGAGTATCGAAGAGAAGACAGGAATGAAAGACGGAAGGAAGGAAGAAAAACAAGACAGGAAGGAAGGAAGGAACGAAGGAAGAAAAAGCAGACATGAAAGAAGGAAGGAAGGATGGACAGATGGAACGAAGGAAGGAAGGAAAGATGGAAGGAAGAAAGGGAGGAAGGACAGATAGGAAGGAAAAGAAGGACGAGAAGGAAGAAAAAGAAAACATGACAGAAGGAAGGACAGATGGAAGGAAGGAAAAGAAGGACAAGAAGGGAGGAAGAGGAGGAAGAGAAGACAGGAATTAAAGATGGAAGGAAGGAAGGAAGGAAAATAAGGAAGGAAGGAAGGAGAAGGAAGAGAAGACAGGAATGAAAGACGGAAGGAGGGAAGGAAGAAAAAGAAGACAGAGAAATGCTGAGTTTAATACCAGAGCAGTAAGCATGCTGTTCCCCACTTATATTTGCAGGTACCGTGTGGTATCTCTACGATTTAGCCGTATCTCTACAATCCCGTCGCATTACATATGTATGAGGACAGGCTTTACATGTGTAGATGGAAGGAAGGAAGGAAGGAAGAAAGGGAGGAAGGACAGATAGAAGGAAGGAAGGAAGGAAAAGAAGGAGGAGAAGGAAGAGAAGACAGGAATGAAAGACAGAAGGAAGGAAGGAAGGAAGGAAGGAAATGAAGAAAAAGAAGACAGGAAGGAAGGAAAGAAGGAAGAAAAAGAAGAAAGGAAGGAAGGAAGGAAGGAAGGAAGAAAAAGAAGAACGGAAGGAAGGAAGAAAAAGAAAACATGAAGGAAGGAAGGACAGATGGAAGGAAGGACAGATAGAAGGAAGGAAAGATGGAAGGAAGAAAGGGAGGAAGGACAGATAGAAGGAAGGAAGGAAGGAAAAGAAGGAGGAGAAGGAAGAGAAGACAGGAATGAAAGACGGAAGGAAGGAAGGAAGGAAGGAAGGAAATGAAGAAAAAGAAGACAGGAAGGAAGGAAAGAAGGAAGAAAAAGAAGAAAGGAAGGAAGGAAGGAAGGAAGGAAGAAAAAGCAGACATGAAAGAAGGAAGGACAGATGGAACGAAGGAAGGAAGGAATGATGGAAGGAAGAAAGGGAGGAAGGACAGATAGGAAGGAAAAGTAGGAAGAGAAGACAGGAATTAAAGATGGAAGGAAAATAAGGAAGGAAGCAAGGAAGGAAGAAAAACAAGACAGGAAGGAAGGAAGGAAGGAAGAAAAAGAAGAAAGGAAGGAAGGAAGAAAAAGCAGACATGAAAGAAGGAAGGAAGGAAGGACAGATGGAACGAAGGAAGGGAGGAAAGATGGAAGGAAGAAAGGGAGGAAGGACAGATAGGAAGGAAAAGAAGGACGAGAAGGAAGGAAGAGAAGGAAGAGAAGACAGGAATTAAAGACGGAAGGAAGGAAGGAACACAAGGAAGGAAAATAAGGAAGGAAGGAAGGAATATAAGACAGGAAGGAAGGAAGGAAAAATGGAAGGAAGACAGGGAGGAAGGACAGATTGAAGGAAGGAAGGGAAAAAAGGAGGAGAAGGAGAGAAGACAGGAATGAAAGACGGAAGGAATGAAGAAAGAAAGGAAGGAAATGAAGAAAAAGAAGAAAGGAATGAAGGAAGAAAAAGCAGACATGAAAGAAGGAAGAAAGGGAGGAAGGACAGATAGGAAGGAAAAGAAGGACAAGAAGGAAGGAAGAGAAGACAGGAATTAAAGACGGAAAGAAGGAAGGAACATAAGGAAGGAAAATAAGGAAGGAATGAAGAAAGGAAGGAAGGAAATGAAGAAAAAGAAGACATGAAAGAAGGAAGGAAGGAAGGACAGATGGAAGGAAGGCCCTTACAGGCCACCGTACCTGGCTAGTTAAAATGACTGGATCTCTAAAACTAAGGAGCTGAGATGTTGGAAAGTAAAGCTGAATATATCCTGAATGTCTCACCCAACAATGGCCGCTCTACATATATGCAACTCAGGGCTGAATCATGACATCATAGTTATTTTACCTCCAAATTAACCGATTGAAGCTCAGATGAGTATCTAACAACCCACAGAAAAAAGAGTAAGAAAGAGACAAGCTATTAGCTCTCTGATTAATATTCATTTCTATCATTTCTATATTCTTTCTCATGCTCTCACCCACAAAGACACACACATGCTGAGTTTAATACCAGAGCAGTAAGCATGCTGTTCCCCACTTATATTTGCAGGTACCGTGTATCCAGGTATCTCTACGATTTAGCCGTATCTCTACAATCCCGTCGCATTACATATGTATGAGGACAGGCTTTACATGTGTAGATGGAAGGAAGGAAGGAAGGATGGATGGATGGATGGAAGGAAGGATGAATGGAAGGAAGAAAGGGAGGAAGGACAGATGAGTATCGAAGAGAAGACAGGAATGAAAGACGGAAGGAAGGAAGGAAAGAATGGAAGACAGGAAGGAAGAAAAAAAAGGAAGAAAAACAAGACAGGAAGGAAGGAAGGAAGGAAGAAAAAGCAGACATGAAAGAAGGAAGGAAGGAAAGATGGAAGGAAGAAAGGGAGGAAGGACAGATAGAGGGAAGGAAGGAAGGAAAAGAAGGAGGAGAAGGAAGAGAAGACAGGAATGAAAGACGGAAGGAAGGAAGGACGGAAGGAAGGAAATGAAGAAAAAGAAGACAGGAAGGAAGGAAAGAAGGAAGAAAAAGAAAACATGAAAGATGGAAGGACAGATGGAAGGAAGGAAGGGAGGAAGGACAGATAGAAGGTAGGAAAGATGGAAGGAAGAAAGGGAGGAAGGACAGATAGAAGGAAGGAAAATAAGGAGAAGGAAGAGAAGACAGGAATGAAAGACGGAAGGAAGGAAGAAAAAGAAGACAGGAATGAAAGAAGGAAGGAAGGAAGGAAGAAAAACAAGACAGGAAGGAAGGAAGGAAGGAAGGAAAGAAGCTAGAAAAAGAAGAAAGTAAAGAAGGAAGAAAAAGCAGACATGAAAGAAGGAAGGATGGAAGGACAGATGGAAGGAAGGCCCTTATAGGCCACCGTACCTGGCTAGTTAAAATGACTTAGCTGAAAAACTAAGGGGCTGAGATGTTGGCTAGTAAAACTGAATAGATCCTATCCTATCATATATATGCAACTCAGGGCTGAATTATGACATCATAGTTATTTTACCTCCAAATGAACCCATTGAAGCTCAGATGAGTATTGAACAACCCACAGAAAAAGAGTAAGAAAGAGACAAGCTATTAGCTCTCTGATTAATATTCATTTCTATCTCCATTCTTCCTCTTCCTCATCTCACCCACAAAGACACACACATGCTGAGTTTAATACCAGAGCAGTAAGCATGCTGTTCCCCACTTATATTTGCAGGTACCGTGTGGTATCTCTACGATTTAGCCGTATCTCTACAATCCCGTCGCATTACATATGTATGAGGACAGGCTTTTCCAATCACTTCTGTGTGTCTTTTAAATTACTTCTCTGTTATCACTGCGGATTACAACCCTGCACCTCTTTCTACAGTGTGGAATGAATTCAATTCTCCCGTGCTCGAGATATTACCTGCCTATTGTAAGCGGATGTCGGTATGCCTGCAGGTTTTCATTGATTTACTGTACGTGTGTGTGTGTGTGTATGTGTGTGTGTGTTGCGTTTCAAGCGAAGCATCTGGCTGAGCTGCTGCTGAATGAGATGAAATGTAAATTTTTGTAAAGATAACTCAGGCATGCATGTACGTACACACCTGTGGAGAGCTTTCATGCAAAGTCATAGAAAGGAAAACGCATGAACACACACACACACACACACACACACACACACACACACACACACACACACATGCAGTAAAAGCACACAGTATATCATCTGCATTAGGTCTATTTTAATATAGTATGTGTTGCTAATGTCATTCTACTGGCTATTTATTTAACCCTCCTGTCGTCCTCCCGGGTCAAATTGACCCCATCTCCTTTGACTGTTCCTTCTTTCCTTCCTTCCTTCTTTCCTCTTTTCTTCCTTCCTTCCTTCCTCCCTTCCTTCCTTCTTTCCTCTTTTCTTCCCTTCCTTCCTTCCTTCCTTCTGCATCTGGCTGAGCTGCTGCTGAATGAGATGAAATGTAAATTTTTGCAAAGATAACTGAGGCATGCATGTACGTATACACCTGTGGAGAGCTTTCATGCAAAGTCATAGAAAGGAAAACGCATGATCACACACACACACACACACACACACACACACACACACACACACACATACACACACACACACACGCAGTAAAAGCACACAGTATATTATCTGCATTAGGTCTATTTTAATATAGTATGTGTTGCTAATGTCATTCTACTGGCTATTTATTTAACCCTCCTGTCGTCCTCCCGGGTCAAATTGACCCCATCTGCTTTGACTGTTCCTTCTTTCCTTCCTTCCTTCCTTCTTCCCTTCTTCCCTCCTTCCTTCCTTCCTCCCTTCTGCATCTGGCTGAGCTGCTGCTGAATGAGATGAAATGTAAATTTTTGTAAAGATAACTCAGGCATACATGTACGTATACACCTGTGGAGTGCTTTCATGCAAAGTCATAGAAAGGAAAACGCATGATCACACACACACACACACACACACACACACACGCACACACACACACACACACGCAGTAAAAGCACACAGTATATTATCTGCATTAGGTCTATTTTAATATAGTATGTGTTGCTAAAGTCATTCTACTGGCTATTTAATGATCCCTTCTTATTACTACACTGATTGATTGTGTTCTGGCAACTACCAGGAACCTTTCTTTCCTCCTTCCTTCCTTCCTTCCTTCCTTCCTTTCCTTCCTCCCTCCCTCCCTCCTTCTCTCTCTTTGCTCACCCCTACCTTCCTCCCTTCCTTCTTTACTCCCTTCCTTACTTCCGCCTGTCCTTCCTCCCTCCTTCTCTCTTTCTTTCCTTCCTCTCTCTTTCCTCCCTTCCTGCTTTCCTTCCTCCATCCTTCTTCTTTCCTTCCCTCTCTCCCTCATTTCTTCCTTCTTTCCCTCCCTCCTACCTTCCTTCCTCCCTTATTTCCTCAATCCATCCTTCTTTCCTTTCCTCCCTTACTTCCTCCCTCCTTTCCGTCCTTCCTTCTTCCTCCCTTCCTTCCTCCCTTCCATCTTTCCTCTGTCCTTCTTTCGTTCCTTCCTCTTTTCCTTTCTCCCTCCCTCCCTCCTACCTTCCTTCATTCCTCCATCCTCCCTCCCTCCTTTCTTCCTTCTTCCTCCCTTCCATACTTCCTTCTTCCTCCCCTCCTTTCCTTCCTTCTTCCTTCCTCCCTCCCTTCCTTCCTTCCTTCTTCTTCCCTTCTATCCTTCCTACCTCCATGCCTTCCTCCATCCCTTCCTCTCTTCCTCCCTCCTTTCTTTCCTTCTTCCTCCCTTCCATCCTTGACTCGAGGACAACAGGAGGGTTAAAAGGACTGTATGATTGGTAGATCCCTTGCAGGCCACATTTCGAGCATCTCAAACCTGGATGAAACCCAGATGAGACTTAATGCAGCAGCTTCACTCCAGTCCAGAGGAGTCTAGTAATGTAGCTGAAGCTGTTTGTTTAGTATTTAAAATGCCAGAAGAAGAATTAGTCTGTGCATTTACAAGTTTAGCGAAACAATAAAAGTTTTAAAGGTCCCATA